>NW_009194532.1:8027-18659 GCF_000690835.1 Fulmarus glacialis | reverse complement strand
CCTATCCCAGCCGAAACCAGGACAAGAGTGCATGACTGTCATGTCTTATAGAATCATAGAATCATAGAATCATTAAGGTTGGAAAAGACCTCTAAGATTATCAAGTCCAACCGTCAACCCAACACTACCATGCCCAGTAAACCATGTCTTGTGGATAAAGAAATAG
Organism: Fulmarus glacialis; assembly: GCF_000690835.1. Taxonomy (NCBI): domain Eukaryota; kingdom Metazoa; phylum Chordata; class Aves; order Procellariiformes; family Procellariidae; genus Fulmarus; species Fulmarus glacialis. The sequence continues at coordinate 18,493 of NW_009194532.1, read as the reverse complement.
TTTCCCTCTTGAAAAAGACCAAAAAAATTCTACTCTATCTTCCTACTTTTCTTATTGAGGACTGGGGTTGCTATTACTAAAGTCTTTCTAGTATAGACTCCTGGAAACAGGCTTTTTAGTATTGAACAACATCTGGCAGAATTGTTGAAATGTTTAAATTTTCATTTTTTCCCTTAATTTGTCTAGTTGAGTTGTTTCACATTTTTTTTCACTCAATCTTGTCAGTAATGCCACCCATTTTGTCTTTTCTGCAGTGTTAATAGACCACTGATTCCTCATAAAAAAGATTCCTTTCCTCATCACAAGCTTTAATGGGTTTTATGCACGTTTGTAGTCCCTGTCTCATGTAATTGTGGTTTGTCTTAGTTTGTGGGTATGGGTCCCAGAGAGCCACTGCATGTTCTGTGTTCTAACAGTCATCAGTAGGTCTTCAGCAAGATTAATAAATTTGGCTTTTGCAAGTAAATTCTGCCCTATGATTGCAATAGACGCAGTTATTTTAATGCAATCACAAGGCCAGAGGAATAAGGATTATGACAGTTCTGCTGGACTTTGTAAGACAAGTTGTGTAATAATTGTTTACAGTAGTATACATTTAACCTCTTTCCATTATTAAGCTCCAGACATTGTAAGTCTTCAAATCACCTGGGGCAAGTTGAAGACTTTATCTGAGGGACAGCAGGAAAGTGGCTGCCACCTACCATTTTGATTTTCCTAATTCTCTAGAGTTTAAATATCAGCCTTAGCTTTGCAAAAACATATTCTTCCTTCTTCCAATTTTTAATTTGTTTTGCATTTCCAATTCATTTTACCATAAAAATATTTTTTGCATTACACAGCTCTTATTTTCACCTTTATGGATCAATTAGGTTGTGTCTCTTCTGTGTTCCCAGACAAGTGAAGTAATTTCCAGGTGAACACAGTAGTTAAGAGTACTTGGCATTTTCCCCAAGTGTAGCTAAAAAGAAACAGAGGACCTTAACAGAGATGAAGCTGAGTTAAATCTGATCTGCCTATGATGAAGTATTTTGAAGATAATGAAGGGAGAAAACTGGTGTTAGAAATTTACTATTGATTATCCCAGTGAAGAATTATGTCAGTCTTTGAATTAAGCAAACAGCATAAAAATAAGAAGACTTCCTGTACTGTAAAATAAATCAAGTAATCAGGAAAATCCCAGGGATGAAACAAAGATGATAACACATAAGAAATTGATTCCAATCAACTCCAATATTCACTGGGACCAACACGAAAGAGGCCCCACCCTGGCCCATATTTGCTCTTGAGCTGTGACAATTGGCCAATTTAATACACTGGGATTATTTATTAGAGCTAGGTGGAATTTGTAAGTGAATTTTCAGAAAGCTCTGTTTTGCCAAAACTGTAGTTCCATGCCAATGATTATTTAATTATCCATACAGAAAGGAACAAGCTAGTATAAATGAACAGGGGATAGTGACCTCAAAATAGCTAATAAAGATCTGGCTAAAGTGTTCACTGGGCTGTGGAAAAAATGCAGAAAAAAATGGCTTTAACTTGAATTTCTCACATTGCAGAAAAATGCCCAGCTACTTTGATTATTGGACATTTTAAAGTGAATCTCTATTTCACCACAAAATCCACCTTGCACTGGAAGAGTTTCATGAATTAACATTTCCTAATGAAAGCCTTTTTCACTGTGAAACTCCTGGTGTATTTTTCTTCACAGCATTAAGGAAGAACATGTGACTTGCAACATCAAGGACTATTCATAAAGAATACATCAGTTGTTTGTGGAGTACCTCAGCATTTATAGCTCTAGCTTGGATTTCAGATTCCTACTCCATATATTATCAGCAGTGAGTTTCTCAGAAAAGCTCTTAAGAAGTGTTTACGTGTCTGACTCCTAAATCCAACCTTCCTAGATCCATTTACTATACTATTCAGAGCTTCTCAGGGCAGCTTCAAGACCAAAATAACCTCATGTTTTTACTGTCAGTGTCAGAATGCCCTCCAGGCTGGTTTTAGTTAATTTCCTGTGCAAGGTCTCACTTAGCTGCCACCCCTGAGAGTAAATCCCTTATAACCAAATCCCTCCATATTTAGCAGGGATTGACAATACTTGCAGAATCTTCAGAAATGATGTAGTAATAAATGTTTTAAACTCGTTCACTCCTTAGTGAGTACTAGTGATCTATACCTCCCGTATGCAGCAGGTAGGTTTATCTCCAATACAAGAAAGAGAAGAACCGGTGTAAAGGGCCCATTTCAGAGGAGTTTCAGAGGGTCGAGGGGGTCCAAACGGCCTGAGAGCTGTGACAGGGAGGACAAGGAAGCAGGCTGGGTTCGTCAAGAGTTCCAGCAGCTGTTGCAAGTCGGGGTCCTGGAAGAATTGCATCAGGTGGATTGTCCTCAGTTTTGGGGATATTGTAAGACTGCTCAGGGGAAAGCGTGGCCTGGAATGATTATGCCTAGTGCTAAGCCAGAGAAATCCTCTCTTCACGCCACTGCACTGGAGTGTCCTTAGGGGCTGCATTAAGAACTGACTGCGGCTGGGTAATTTATAGATGTAGTTTGGTATGACCTTAATACCAACAGAGAACTAGAATATGCAATCTAATTTCATTTTGAATCTTGTAGCAGACTTCACTGTAGACAAAGAAGTGTAGTGTTTAGCTGGCAAATGAAGCCTAAACCTGTGGAAAATCAAGTCAGTGAATTTCTTAATGAGATTTTCCACTTCCCCAGTGACCTTTATCTGATGGTCTAAAAGCATTTTACAAAAAAGTACATTTGTTACAACCAAAACTAGTTGGAAGATTATGTTATTTTGTTTCTTTCCCTGTGGAAAATGTTGACTTCTCTCCGAAAAATTAAAAACTGAAAAAAACCCTGACTAAAAACTTTTGACTTGAAACAAAAACTCTCCATTCAAAAACGCTGCTGTAGATTTTGGTGGGAGTCATATCTGTAATCCCTCATTCCCCAGTTCTCTTGTGTGAACTGTGCTTGATGTTCAAACTGTATCTTCTGTTGTGCTCCAAGTTCCCCCCTTCCTCAGAATGAAGCCCTAGGAGGCTTTTGGATATCTCTGACTGGTGATAAACCAGGTGTGAAACCACTGTTTCATACTCAGAACCATTTTTCACTTTCTCATAAGCACAACTTCCAGATAGTTATTTAAGTTATTAGAAAAATTCCTTATAGTTTTGCAGTTGGAGACCAGTGGTGGTGGTCAACATGGTTACAGTGACTCACCCTAAATACCTCCAGAGCATCTGGGAAGCATCCTTCAGAAAAGTAAGACAGTTTTATAAAACATGCTATGTATGTTTCTCTGTTGAGCATTATAACACCTCATCCCATGGCACTGAGAGAATGAGGTGAGATGACTGCCACAAACTATCATTTTATGTGACCAAGGTCTGCTAGCGCACTCTCTCACTTTTACTACTTTGCCACTCATAGAGGTATAGTCTAGCTTATGTCTAAACCACAGCATTTTTTTCCAAGATCACAGCAACCCAGCGGTGAAGCTAGAAATAGCCTCCTGTATGCTTAAACATCAGATACACACATATTGCTATTTCCACTATGCACATTTTAAGATTGCTAGTGTGTTTTTTGTAATTAAATGAAATAAAGCAATAGAAAAAATAACAATGTGGAGGTGGAAAGCACTGTTGAACAAATTATAGAATAGAATACAATAGAATAGAATAGATTATTTCAGTTGGAAGGGACCTACAACAATCATCTAGTCCAACTGCCTGACCAATTCAGGGCTGACCGAAAGCTAAAGCATGTTATTAAGGGCATTGGCCAAATGCCTCTTAAACACTGACAGGCTTGGGGCATTGACCGCCTCTCTAGAAAGCCTGTTCCAGTGTTTGACCATGCTCTCGTTAAAGAAATGCTTCCTACGTCCAGTCTAAACCTCTCCTGGCAAAGCTTTGAACCATTCCCATGTGTCCTATCACTGGATACAAAGAAGAAGAGCTCAGCACCTCCCTCTCCACTTCCCCCCCTCAGGAAGCTGTAGAGAGCAATGGGGTCGCCCCTCAGCCTCCTTTTCTCCAAACTAGACAAGCCCAAAGTCCTTAGCCGCTCCTCATAGGACATTCCTTCCAGCCCTTCCCCCAGCTTTGTTGCCCTCCTCTGGATGCATTCATGGACCTTCACATCCTTCTTAAATTGTGGGACCCAGAACTGCACACAGTACTCAAACTGTGTGCTCTGTCATTGCCAGAATTATCCAACCAATAAACCAACCTCTGAAAGGAAAACTAGAAGGACTCAGCACAAAAGTTATTCAAAGACCACAAAGAGGCTAAAGCAAGGTATTAAAAGAATGAGGATAACTGAAGAGATGACATAACACAGCAATCTGCTAGGAATGGTAAAGATGTGAAATGAAAGGAAAATTGCAGAAGAGGTTAAGATAAATAACAAAGTTTTCTTTTTTTCAAGAACATCTTGAACAAGAGGTCATTGGAGGAGACAGTGGAAATTCTAAGAGCTGGCCTAGGTAATTTACTGACTGAAGAGACAGACATAACTAAAGCACAATCAAATGAATTCTTTGCCTCTGTGTTCACACAGAAGGTTTGGGGACAGATGTCAGAAACAGACATAAATTTCCCAGGAGAGCAAGAAAAAATATCGAAGGAGGTAAGATTCAGCCAGAACAGGTGATCAAGGAATTAGAACATCTGAAGCTTAACGGAACTCCAAGACCTGGAAGTATCCCCTTGAGGTTTCTAAAAAGAGTTGCAAAAAGGGATGGGAGAAACATTTCCAGATGGAGCTGAAACCTTTGTGAAAACAAGGACAACATGACTAGACTATATGAGCAAATACAATTTGGACTAAATAAGGACAAAACCTGCTTCATTCTGCTCCAGTGAGTGTGGAAAGTGCAATCACAGCTGAATCAGCATGGCAATCCCACAGCATAAACTCTGTGAAACCACTGTGGAAGGGAATTTACCTACTCAGAGTACAAAAAACATTTTATTTTTTTTAGGGTTTTTTGGGTCTTTGTTTTTAGGAGGAATCATACATTCCAAGTCAGTAAGTCTTACTGAGTGTAGGATTCATCTGACCAAAGGTAGATTCCTTCACCTGGGCTAGTTTCTTGCTTTTCAGTAAGCCTTTTGTTTACACATAAAGGCAGAGAGAGTTAATCAGACTGTGCTTTAGCTGTATTTGTCTCTTCAATCAGTAAATTGCATCTTAGCTTGCTGCTGCATCTGAAATAGTCTACCCTTATAGTCAGTGAAAAAAGCAGGCACTTTTAGGGCTTGAGACCAGTCAGCCTGAAGCAGACAGCTAAAATTGGCCAGTTAAAGCACACCTGAAGAGCGTGCCTGTTTCTCCTTTGTCACTGAAGAAATTTTCAGATAGTAGCTCACATGTACATATTCACATTATAGATATCTGAAAGTGGGTAAGGTGATTCCTACTGCAAATATTTTGAAGCTATAAAGTGCTTCAAGACCAAAAGTTAATTCAGCCAAAAGCTATTCCTTTATTCTTAGATATTGCTTATTCACCTTATTCTATCTGGGCTGGGAAAAAGATCACAGATCTCATACTTAGAAGTGATACTAATATGTAAGAAAAGATTTTTCTAGGGAAGTTACTTCTTATCACAGATCAGGACTGTTAGAAGGGGAACCAGTGGCTCTGTGTATCCCAGCCATTTTGTGACTATCTGGTAATACGTCTGGGTGCTGGTCATTATCATCTATGGTACTAAATTTTAGAACATTCTCTGACATGAGTTTGGTCTTCTCCATCTAGCACTTTTCCTGAACAATTCGTAATTAATTTACCTGCAATGTCTACAGATGCACCTGAACTCAATTTATGAGTACAGATAGCCAGAAAAAACAGAGATGGGGCTACATTATGGAAAAACTACACTTAAACAATGACAATATTATTTCATTTGGGTGGAGGCATAGGTGAAGACTATGTTTGGTTCTCATTTTATTTGAACCAGCAAGAGAAGTCTCTTTTAGAATGCAACAATGAGAAGGTACCCTTCTATTATGCAGCACAAGCTGGCGTCTGCTGTGCTTGCAAACTCCAAAAGGGTCACTGTGATTGGGTCACTCCAAAGGGCATATTCAACGACAAGAATAAAGGCAAAATCCAGATTATAGTGGACAAAGTTGAAAGAGTGAAGACAAAACAGTAGGAGTTGGCAGCCAGTGTCTCTTTTTTTTTCCCCCTGCAGTTTTCTTTCTTATATGCTCTGTGTTATGTGTTCACCCTGCTGGCTCTTCACTTCAGCCACTCTATAAAAGGCTTTCCATTGTCCATCTTCTGTATGGAAGTGAGTAGAAAAGAATTTCCATGCTCCATAGCTCACACTGCATCCCTTCTGTGTGTGCCCCAAAGAAAGATCAGTGTACCACAGAATCTGCATAATGATGTCCTCTTTGACGGTAGGTTAGGGAGACAAGGCAAGTTTTCCTCGTCTCAGAGGAGTTGCCTGGATGCAGTGCATCACAAGTATAGAAACAACTACAGGTTGTGTATGTATTTTTTATGTACACACACAATAAACTATGCAAATTAGGTTTTACCTGATGTGCCACCAAAGGATAGAGAAAAAACTTCAGAGACAAACAAACAAAAAAATCACAGTCATACTTTTCATAAAATCATACATAAAATCATCCCATTCTCTGTTGTTTCAAAATTTTAAGAAAACAAATGTAGTTTTTATTTTTGTGAGAGATGCTCCTCTATTTTCCATATTTTAATCTTTTTCTCTGGCAGATACACAATTAGAAGAGAAAGGAAATGGATATAGAAAGAAAACTATTGTTCTTCCTCAATACTTTTTTTCAAAAATACAGATAAAGGAAAGATTTCACTCTATGTTGTCACAATAAAATACTATAAAAGCTCAGAACCACGATATTCACATTGATAGGAAGAGTACTAGGGCCGAGAAGTGCATCTCCATACAATCTTGAAAGCACCATTTTCCTGTAGTTGCTAGCGTTTACCCACAAAAAAGTAGGTTTGTTGAATTGCCTTCAAATAGAAGCTGAAAGGTAAATACTTATCCTAAGTATAGTCAGGCTTGTAAGGCAGAAAAAAGATGCAATAAATGAGAGTTTAAAATACCCAGATTCCTTCAAGATCATTGTTCATGTGCTTGCAGCGTCAATTCATCTGTCATCCCTCTCAAGTATAGTTGAGTTTCGTGTAGCATGGGGCTACAGGAATATGACGTGAAACCCTAACAGCTCCTGGCTTCTCTGCGTGAACATTGGGAACACAAAAGGATTTTTCATAAGCAGAAAATTTTCATTTAGTGAAAATTTGCCATCCTACCCATCTTCTCTGATAGACTGGATGTCATTTCCTGTTTAGTTAGGCACCAGCCTTATCCTTTGCGTGTGTCGGCAGGTTTTATGGGTTCTACAACTGCAGAGAGTTCAAGTAAAATATAATTGAAAGCCTCCCTCCTCATTCTTTTCCCTCCATCTCTTCTTATGAAGTCAATAACGAAAGTCCTTGTTGACATCACAGGAAGATGTTTTTGTCCTACAATACGAAACTATCTGAAAATCACTTGACATTTCTACCATTCATCTCTCTTCTTTATATAAAAATAGATACTAATAAACATTTCTTAGCATTGACTTAGAGAATGATTTCATGTCACCTATTGCAAGCTTTAGTTGCTAGCGCTAGAGTGTTGATCTTTTTCCAGCTGTTGCAGCTATTCAGAATCTTGGGTACCGGACATCAAAGAGGAAATGTTTCTGGTAAATGTAATAAATAAAGGTAATGGTGCAAAGCTGTAAGAGGGTCCTAACATTAGTCTTGAGGAATGTACACCAGCAAAAAACACTTGAAAAAAAATCAATAGAAAGGTCTCGCCTTTCTTCAGACATCTAAGCGAGCGATACCTTGGAGAGAAAGTACGTAATTTGGAAAAGTCATCGTGACAGTCCTGTGGCCCTTTCATGTGGGGGAATAAAATAATATACCTTATTTTACACCAGAGTTTTTCAAAATCCAAAGGCCTTTTCCTATTTTCTGTTGCTTGCAGAGTCATGTTTAAGCACTTACAGCAAATGCTTGATGGATTTTGTAGTCAGAGTCTGCCACCAGTTCATATATTTTTAGTAAAGTACACTGGAGATAACAAACTATGCATAAACTATTACAAACGAGTTTGCTGCTCTCTGCTTGTGACTCTGCTTTCTCTCGCCTCACAATATTAATTTTGGGGTTTTGTTCTGTCTTTAATTGTTACAATAAATCACAGGGTTTATACAGCAAGTTAGCCTTTCATAATAACAAATTTTATCTCCTTATTTGTTTCTTTTATCATTTTGTTTGTAATTGATTTTTCTTTTTCCCCCAAAATTACACATTTGTTAAAACATTAATGCTTTTAATCATACTGGGACTGAGCAATCATGTGGAGTGAGATGACTCATATTGTGTATTTCCCGCTTCAGAGGGAAAATGTCATGCAAAGCATTTTACAAAAGCAAGTTCAGAACCTCTCAATTTTGAATCTTTAGCCACTTACAGGAGAAAAAAAAAATATTTGAAAAGTTATTTAGGCATCTAATTTCCTAAGACATCAAGTGGAATAGAAAGATGATTAGTGCTGAACTACCTTTGAGTTTTTGTGCAGAAGCTTTTAAGAAAATCAGTGAACAAGAGGACCATAAAAAGCCAGAAAAAAAATATTTTCATGATGCTTTATCTCTCAGTTCATTTATCTTGTTAGTTCCATCTTCTGGTTTTATTCCTTTTTCTTTCATGATATATCTTAAAATCTTAAACATCATCTTATCTCAAACTTGAAATATTTATCAGAGATCCTACCAACCAGACTCCTGTAGGAGATGAGGGTATACAATCTTTAAAGTATTTTCTTTCACAGCACTCTATTATGGAAGAAAGATATATTTTACCTTTCACACATGGGAAACTAAAACAATTAGAAGCTAATGAATAGACAAAAAATATAATTCAGACATCTAACTTGGAATACACATGTAATTTAGAAATCAAAATCCTCAAATTGTTATCCTTAAGACTCCCATTTAGCATATCTTAGAAATTCCCAAATTCCAATGATCCTTTACTTTGTGACCTTAAAAAAATCTCCCTAGGTAACTGCAGCTGAATTGTAGCACAGGTACTCAAGGCACCTAAATTCTAGCCATTAAATAAAGCTATTTAGAGACACCAGCCATTCCTTTGCTTAAATTCCCTGGGGGATTTGATCTTACAGACACTCTCAGAGCATGCCAAATGAGCATGTTAAAATTCTAGCATAGAAGACAGAACTTGAAAACAAACGTAGCTGAAAGACCAAAAGATTAATTTAAACACTGGGAATTTGGATGCCTTAAATTTTTGATGCCTAATTCACAAAGTATCCAAACCCTACCAAAGTGACTGCAGTCATGTGGAGAGCAATCTTTCTAGCATCTTGCTTGTCTAATATGGTGCCACATGAAAATAGCCAACAGATAAACAAGAGGATTTGCCATCCCACCTGTTACAAGGACCTGATCACTTGCATGGCTCTGAGGAGGTGTCTGTCTGTACTGGGGATGCTCAGCCCAGGTTGCTCTTCTGCACACAGATACCTACAACTGTTTTTCAAAAGGGGTTCTGAATCTTGAATCCCAATGACACACACATCTCTCAGATCAAGAAAGGTGGGATTTCAGAAGTTCCCTTCTTTCTGTGTCTCCTAGGGTGTACCTCATTCATCCTGCTCCCTAGCATGCTGGATGTTATGCCTGTCTTTCCTACAAACCTAACCATTTAAATGCTACAGCAAGTTTATGGGTGAAAATGAATTCATGCTATACTTAGCATTTGGAGCTCTGTAGATGAGGAACAAAGATATGGTTGGTTTTGGGGTGGTTTTTTTTGTTGTTGATTTGCTTTGTTTTTTCAGAGCTGGCCCTCAGATCTTGTTTTCTGACTTTATTAGTTCATCTAGTTAAGGAGTAAATAAAAACAAATTATGAAGTGTTCAGTTAGGCTCACGAGGTTTAAGCACCTACATTTGCCAAGCCTTTTGTTAGTAAAAGCAAGGTGCATCTCAGTACCTTTCCAGTAAAATTTTTAAACTGCAGTTTTAATTAGCTCACAATAACTTTTATTACTTTAAAGGAATATGCCATAAGATAAGAGTGAAGGGGGCGTATTTAATAGTGGAAGATCAGCGATATCAATGGGATTTCAGCGGGCTTTTTCCTCAGTGAGGTAGCATCTATGTATTATTTTCCTACTTTTATTTTTCTCTCTCTCTAACATGATCTTAAAGTCTCACATGCTATAATACAGTAATTCCCACTTTGGCAATTACCCCTTCAGAATGTGAACATGCTGTTCTGAAAAGTTTGTTGTTTTTTCTAGTACTATTAGTTTACAATTACATAGGCAATATTAATGTTTCTTAAATTTTTCTTCCATATTTT
>NW_009194532.1:0-7996 GCF_000690835.1 Fulmarus glacialis | reverse complement strand
ACTCTTTCTGATTTAATAAAGCTGCACACTTAAATCTCATAAAATCTGAATCAGTGCTAGAGTATATGCCCACTTCTGCTTTGTTGAATTTTGCAGTTTTGCTGCTGATTTCCACAAGAAAACAGTTTCAGGTCTAGCTGCAGATAAAAGAGATCATTCTTTAGCCAGTACATCTCAACCAATCCATAATAACCTGTTGGAGTGGGAAAAGTTCACGCCAAAAGCTGTTGATTTCCCTAGAGCCAATCAAAATTATAGATGCAGTGGTGGAAGATCACAGCTGACTGGGTTTAGTCCTCTCATCACTAGCTGCAGATGGCATGTAATTTAGGGATGCCCATTTGGTAAAATTTACCAGTTTCTCTTGAGATCACACATATGGGTTTGCATTTAAAAAACAATTGTACCAGGAATAGCATTTTAAGCAACAGATGTAAGTATTGACAGTGAAAGGATGCCCAAAAAGTGGAATATATCCACACCAGAGAATGGAAAGAACTTGTGTTATGCTTTACAGCACTCTATGTGACATTTCAACTTTAAAATAAAAAAGGACAGAAAATAACCATAAAATCAATGAATACAACACTTGCCAAACCTCCTAAATTAGATATGAGCTTCTGTCTTTACGGTTTATGGCTTTCAAGCATTTAACATCTTTTTTTTTTTCAGCTTCATATTTCAAAGCCACAATCTCAAATCCCCACACAGCAAAGAACTGTCTTTAAAAGAATTATGAGTTGGGCTGATCTCTTTGCTTGCTTTGAAATCTAGATTTAGCTAAAATGAAACACACAACCAGATTATTTGCTGTAATCTGTCCTTAATTCAGAGCAGATATTTTTTGTAGCGTTTAGACTTTGACCAAATGACTGGCATAGATTTTCAGCCAATTGCATGAACAAATAAAATAAAATAAACAAATAATTAATTCTGAAAAGTTATCATATCAGTAAAATAGCTGTCACGGTACATCATAATACTGAACTAAGACAGTTAAAGGAACAATTGTGTTCACAGTAAAAATCCACCAAAAAAATTTCAATTTGTATAACACAGCATCAAAATTACTTTCACAAGGCATTGTAACCTGACTTCCATGTTTCTGCTTAAGTGTAATTATGGACATTTCTTGGTCAGAGGAAGCCATCTCTTCAACAATGTAGGCTGTTAAGTCTCTCCACTCTAACATTACGTATGAGAAGATAACATAACTAAGAGGTTAGGTTTGAACATGTACCTTTCACACCAATTAGTTCTTCATTGGACACAACGTTATCTTTTTCTCGCTCTTCTGATTTAAACAACCTGGGCTACAATGAGACATGTAAATTATGACATTACTAAGCAATATTCTGTTTTCTCTGTTCATAAGTCTCATGGCTTAAAAAAAAAAATTGTTGGATTTAGACTGGTTTTATTTGTGAGGTGGAAAGATGGGGAATGAGTGCTCTGCTACAGATCCAGTGAATGTGAAATTGGTTCTAGGAGAAGACAAACTGATCTCAGTGCTGAAATATTTATAACACCATTATGAAAAGAAGAACCAGCAATAGGGCATTCAATAATCTATAATACATAAGCAAACCAGTTGGTGTCATCCACTTCTGATATGTTCTTATATATATTTTTACCTAGAGCATTTTTGCCTTAAGCTACTACATTGACAAACTGCTAACAAGTTTTGAGTGTACTGCTATACAAGTTCAGAAGAGTCCTCTACATAGTCATCACGAGCCCAGGCAGACCGGGCAGCTCTTATGTTGTAAAAAAGAAGTCTGTATTAACCTAGGGACGTCAAGAAATAATATTTATGACTTTTACTTTTTTTGGAACAAAACAAAAATAAGTGTTAGAAGAGATTATGGCACAACTCCCAAAAACGTATGGGCATCTTAATTTCATACATCTTTTGGGTAGATCTGCAGCTGGCAAGAGCTGGAGGAGACAACCCAGCCAATCTTCAGAGCCTGAGGCTGGGTCACGTAACATTAAGTGACTCAGACTGAAATAAACCCAAGTGTTTAAGGCTATGCATAAAGTCGGGGATGAGAAAGACAAATAGTGACACACACTGCAGTCAGTCAAAACTGTTCATAAATATAAACTGCAGGTTTGAATTTAGACATATAATAACATTTAACAAATTCCATAACTTCTTCATATAAGTACCCTCATAATTGTTCACCTATACTATTAGTGCTTTTTAATAAGCTGCTTAGGATCTTTTGCAAAATATCGAAAGAATTGATGTGCCAATGAACTTCTGAACCTTTGTTAATGAAGAATGATATAATCAAAGAAAACAAATTTATGATCGTCAAGGCACCAAGCAGTCTGGGAGTTCCTCATAGGTCACATCAAAAGGGGCATACCACAGATGAGGAGGAAGGATTCCTAGGCTTTAGAATCTTGCCTAAAAATGCCTTTTAAGACCTGTTAGAAATGTATTCAGTTATGTCTTGAAATATGTAATCTTCATGTCAGAAAGGGAGGTAGTTTGCAAAGTAATATTGGGGGGACATCTTGCAGGATAATTGAAGAAATTGAAGGGAAAGGAAGCAGAAGAACAGTGAGAGCCTCTGTAAACCTCCCTCACAGCATCAAGGTCAAATCTTGTTGCTGTAACATGAAAACTAGATTTGCCTATCTATACCCAGGATGCTTTTGTTGCACTGCTGCTTGTGAAGGGAATAGAATAATGAATCCATAAACTACAGACTGATCTTTGAGTTGCTAGAAGAACTGATATTATCTACATTATCTGGTACAGTTACACCAATTCACTTCAGTTTACATTTTGTTCTAGACCTCAGCTGGCCAAATCCAAACTAGAACCTGAGTGCCTAAAGTGGGATGTAGATTAAACTTTAGATACTAAAACTGCAATCACAGTTCAGCTCGCATCTGATTTCAGAGGTGACCCAACATCTGTTGATGCTCCACTGTTAGATGTTAAACTCTCCTGTTTATCTAGGGACAGGTTCATCCTGCCTACTTCCAGACACCAAAATTAGGTACCTACTCACCTTAGACATCCACTTTATATATTGGAGACATATAGATACCCATAGAAAACAAGACTCCTAAGCTTTAGATTCTCTCTGTTAAAACAGATCAGTTTCAATGTGGCTGAAAAAATCATCACACCTCAGAGCTGGGATTCAGATGTTAGATGTCTTTCCTATTATGTTCCAAAAAAGGTTCAATTCAGAAGCTTTCTACAGAGCACATGTAACATATCCCATCAGGACTGGTTTTGTCCCAAAAGGTGCTGTCAGAGCTCCATTCTTAGTTTATAATGGGCTAAATACTAGTACACCTCCTTTCCCTAACAAGCAAGACACGTGGGCCCAAATTCTTTCAAGTCTGTTAGCTTTCTAACACAATTCTGTCATAATCCACCCCGAAGTTCTTAACTAATGGGATACAGTCTATGTGAAATATTGGTATAGACATTCTTACTGTTGACACTGATTGGGAAGAAATTCAAGATTCATTGGTACAGACAGTATTTATTATACGTCACTTACACTTACACCACCTCTTTTCATACAATTTTTTCCAACACGAGGCATGAGTAATATGAGGCTGCTTAGCATCTTTTCACTGATTAGATCAATATCAGCATCTAGACTACTGCAGCTGTTTCTGTTAAACCAGGTGAAAAATGTTTTAACAAGAAAAAAAGAAAAACTTGGAAAATTATAAGTGGTAGGTGCAGCACAAATTATTTTTAATATTAAAGATAGAATAAAGGACATAAAACTGGCAGAATTGGCTAAGAAACAGAAAATGGGAGGACCGAAAAAAATGCCAGCCCATTAACAGAGGTTCTCCAAGGTTTCACATTAAACTCCATGCTTTTTAATACATTTTATTAATGATCTCGAAGAGAGGATTGTGCAGTGAAGTGGAAAGATGACACAAAGTTGTCAATCAAGACCACGAGGTACTGTGAAGAACATTAGGAAAGGAAAACTACCTGTTATCCAGTTTTACAGTTTTTGGATTCACAGATGATAACTGACTCAAAACTACCTAAACCAAGTTGTTTAGAAGTGGAAGCACTCCTAGAGGGCTCAGATATCATTATGGAAAGTGGTGGAAAGACAGAGATTATACTGGTGGAAATAGGAAGAATGTGCTGCAGCACATTCTGTGGCTTGGGATCTGTTTGGGTCCCATCTGGAACTCCAGAACTCCCGAGACCTGCACACCTCTGTGAATAAGTCAATGAAATACTTGATCAAAAAGGTTACCAAGGTGTTTGGAGGAATAGCGTAAGAAATAATTAATATTATAGTAAAAGCTATGAAGCCTTTCCATAAATCAGTAGTGTGGCCTTACCTAGTGAGTGCTGTACAAATTACCACCTCTCCGAATGACTATTCCAGAATGAAATTTTAGTGTAGAAGAAAGACAACAATAACCAGAATTCAGAAAAAAAATCTTACATAAAGCATAGCTGAAAAAAGTAAGTTTGCTAGAGGGAGGACAAGATCCAAAACCAGCACAGAATTGTCGTAAATATTAAATTTGTGTCATGGGTACACTAACATATTTTAATGGCCTGGAGCAGCCTCTCTTGGCTGCTCCACTGGCATTCTGCCCACAGGTCCAGGAGCCAAATTCCAGCTCAACCTTGGGCCTTCAGACACTACCTGGGCTACGTTATAGAGGTACCTGTCTCCGGCCCTACCTCCTGGATGGACCTCATCCCCACGCTGTGGGTAGCTTGCCTCATGGATGGATCCCTTGGACGTACTCTGCAGCTTGCCTCAAGCCCTGTCTCTGTCCCTGTGTTTTGCTGACCCTCATAGGATCCCCTGGATGTATTCTGGACTTGAATCATTGTTTGCCATGTTGGGAGCTGTTGATGGACCTTGCTACCAGCCCCAAGCTCTGCCCACTGTGCTCAGAACTTGTAGGACTGCATTGCATCAGTGAGAGCACTGCCCGCTTTGAGGTCACCCCTGACTGGTATCCCCTCAGGGCACAGCCTGCTGCTGCAGTTCCTTGTTCAGCTGGAAAGTGCATTTTTAGATGTCTAACTTTAAAATAGCAAAAGTAGCCTGAAAGTCCTCATTTCTTCTACAAAACACACTTATTCACCTGAAGTCCTGCTATAGAAAACATCTGGAACTGCCACTGTCTTGGCTGACCTGAGCATCCAGGTAGCACTTACTTAAACCATTTGGGATGCATAAATGAAGAGTAAGTGTAGATAGGTCTTCCAGATATGTCCTGAGAATATCTAGCGTGCATGCATAATAATGAGATCTGTACGAAATACAGACATTTTCACTTGAAAATGAACTGATGTTTACTGCCTTCTTCATAATAGCATGCTGCTACTTGTGCAGGAAACAGAAAGTTTTGGTCCCTATCTCAAGCAGGGGAGAAGAATTTGAACAATTCCTACAGTTTAGGAAAGAGAAAGTTACTTTTGAACTTTTGTTGAAGGTGGGCCCTGTGGCACTCAATGAATGGAAAGATTTTAACTTCTCATTAAAGCAACATTTTGAGTAAGAGACACAGATTGTAACATTAGCCTACTTCTGCATTTTACATTACAGCCACTGAATAAAACCCTGAAATTATCCTGGGAAAACTCAATCATCCTAGACTGTAACATCTCTTGCCTCTCTTCTACATATCTAATTCAAGATCTGTGTGTCTGATTTGCAGTAGTGCTGGAAGCTGTGCTCTGAACACATAAAACAAGTTTAATGCCAAGTACCTTGAATAATCAGATACTAGCTGTCTCAAATTGGGCATTTGACTATAACGTTCTTGTTCTGCTGGTCTTCACCTGTAAAATAGTTTCCCATTAACACAGCCTGGAAGGGGTGAAGACATGTTGGTTGTTTAGTATTTGAGACTCTAGAGAAGAAACAGTGTCTGATAAAATTAATAACTCAGTGTCCAGAGCAGAGTCTGAAAAGTGTGCACTAAACAAGGCTTTACATCACACAGTTTGAAAAATGAGAATAATAAATGAACATCCTCCCCAACTAGGGAGGACTAAGTGAGTGACACAGTTTATTGTCTCAATGAAGACTGTTCCAGTTGCTGTAAATGACAGGTATAGCTTGTGCCTTAGCTTTGGGTGTTCAGTGATTCAGTTCTCCTGAAATGAGTGTTTTATAAATGGATAAATTGAGTGTCCTTGAGAACATCCAGGGAAAGTTTCTTTCCACTTATGTTTAGACATCTAAATATAAAACTGAATTAAAGCAACTTCATTACTAGCATTTTATAACTTTACATTGTTTGATTTTTGCATCCTTAATGATTATCTTTCAGATACTTTTTTTTCCTACAACATATTCTGTATGCAGATGAACCATTATTTGTTAACATCCTGAATTGTATTCTAACAAGAGAAACAGATTTCTTCTTACTATTATTGTACAGTAAGGAAGAATCCCAGCCATTGCTAATATCAATCACATAATGCATTAGATATCTTTTTCTTTTCTAACTTGATATGCTTATCTCTTGATGAAATGTAACACTTCTTGTAAATATGATCCTCCATGGTTGCTTTTTCTGAATTGCTTACACTTATAGCAAAACATTAAGGTCATGTGAAGAGTTACAGTGCAGAAAACAATTCATACTTTGTTTGCTCCTGGCTTTTTCTTTTATTTTCAGGCTAATTTTATGTATCTGACATTATACAACTTGTTTATTTTACAACTCCATTGCATCTTTCGCAGCTGTCTCCGTGGAAATCACACTCTTAATTGCAGATTTTAAGGTTAAGTTGCTTCTGTTAAAAGCTGCATCTTTGAGTGCTTATTACTGTGGAGGGTGGGCAATGAATCTCTTTGGGTACCACTCTAGTCATCACTGGACTGGCAGGATTCAACTAGTCACCTTGGCTTTACTGTGCTGACTACAGTACATTCACTTTTTGACTGAAATTAGTTGGGAAAAACAGCAACAGGACATTATAAAGGTTGCAGCTATAGGAAAAAAAGAGACATCTTCCTCACAAAAAGTGATGTGTTAAGCTTATGCTTTAATTTATAGAGAAAGACCAAGTACTTTCTTTCTCATTCCTGCAAAGATCTCTCATTTATTTTCAACTCTTTCTGAATTAGTTTACCTTAGCCAAAAACTCAAATGTGGTTTGGGCAAAGACCACTCCCAAAATGCAGTGTAGATTATACTAAACAAGTCTGAGTTCCTGTCCCAGTCCTGCAAAATCACAGCAAACCCAACATCTCAGAATGAACCTACTCACCAGAGGCATATCCTCAGATTCAGACAATGGGAACACCAGTCTAGTAGGCTGAAATACAGCCCTTACATTATTTCAGACACTTTCAACTTAAAAAAAAAAAAAAAAGTATATATGTAAAAGTGAACCAATACTTATATCTTGACATGGAGCTCAGAGGAGATGATAGTGAGCCAAATACTATGCTGTAAGGATATAGCAAATCATATGTAGAAGGGACTAGCTTTGAACAGTTTCAACATAACTCAGTGTACTCGGCCCTGGAGACCAGGGATCACTCTCTTGCAGTGTGTAGCTATTGCTATCTTTTAAAACTATCTGCATTAGGCTAAGAGAAATTACCCAAAGTCCAATTTAGTGCATTATGCTAAGTTAAAAAAAAGACACAAACATTAATTGTGTTCGACTTAGGACAGAACACGCTTGAGTTTTATATAGACAGATGTATGCATCATAAAGGTATATATTTATTTATTTAAATAAAGCCAGAATCTCACACAAAATGTCACAAAAGTTGAGGT
The DNA here is from genome assembly GCF_000690835.1 of Fulmarus glacialis. NCBI lineage: Eukaryota > Metazoa > Chordata > Aves > Procellariiformes > Procellariidae > Fulmarus > Fulmarus glacialis. The sequence goes on along the minus strand of NW_009194532.1, from coordinate 223 downwards.
AGTTTTCATTCAAGCAATTTACATGGACACTGTGTGAGAGTACATGGTTGTCCTGGTTTCGGCTGGGGTAAAGTTAAATTTCTTCCTAGTGCTGTTTTTTCTATTTAGTATGAGAATAACGTTGATAACACACTGATGGTTTTAGTTGTTGCTAAGTACCCTACTGGTCAAGGACATCCAGCTTCCATGCTTTGCCAAGCACATGAGAGGCTGGGAGGGAGCA
>NW_009194531.1:0-6921 GCF_000690835.1 Fulmarus glacialis | reverse complement strand
AATATATACACACATATTTATATATTTGTGCATATATATAAACATTTTAAATATATTTATCTAAATACACACACACATATATAAAAAAATAAAATGGGGTGGTTGTATTTTGTTGGTTGTGGTTTTTACTTTTTAAATGCCAGATACCTTAGGTAAGAGAAATACTTGGGTATAAACAATCCCAAACTATCAGGAACTTACAGTCACAGAGAAGTACTCCACATTTTAGTTAACGATTTGGGAGATTTCATTATTTTGGAATAGAACCAATAGGAATACCTACAAACACTGTTATTAAAGGATGACACACAGTCAGTTGAAAGCTGATTCCTCCACTGGATACTCTTGCTACACAGTTGACCAAATTATTTAAGTAAGCTGCCTTGTTGACCCTGGTTTTTAAGAAAAGGTAGCAACTATGTTCATAAAGACAGTTCTTAGCCCTAGTGTTTTGAAACCATGTCATACACACATCTGTGTCAATATCCAAAGATCAATAATATTTTTTTATTTGCTGGTCCTCAAATAACAGATCTTTAATTTCACGGTATTTCCAGAATCATATATCAGCATATCATAAATTGGCACAAACAATGGGCATGCTAGTTAGAAATTTCTGTCAAACTATGCTAATACTTGAGAGAATCTTCACCTACACAGAGAGTCTTGGCCCAAAGTGACTGAAAACCTTTACAAGAACAGACAACATCTGCTCTTCCTTGTAGAACAACATCTGATCAACCTCTGAATACTGTTCCTGCAAGCGAGAGCTCTTGTGGCCTACAGTATTTCTCAGCCATGCATTAAACATTTCTCTCTGACAGGAACTTCCCAGCCTCCTGACTAATACCGCTCTAATAAAACTGTTCCCACGCTACTACTGCAGTGAAAATTCTAAAACTAAAGAAAACAACTATTCCTCCCATCCACAAATGGTAAGACGTGGCTCCTATTAGGACTTGAGATTTTGGGAGAAAAGCTCAGTATCATTTACTGCAGAGTGAAAGACACATACATCTGGGGGGCACCTTCCTTTCACACAAATGGTTGTTGGCTGGAGCTACGAGCATTTAGCTTGTGGCTAAATGATGCCATGCAAACTCCCACAGCCCGCTCCAGTCCTCGGTGGCACTTTGCCACTTTTCTATAGATTTTACTTTGGGTGAAAAGCCCGCAAGAATCTGTATGTCTAGCACCCTGTCTGGCCACAGACTTATTTGTACTTCCCAAAATCCCAAACTATCAGGAACTTACAGTCACAGAGAAGTACTCCACATTTCAGTTAATGATTTGGGAGATTTCATTATTTTGGAATAGAACCAATAGGAATACCTACAAACACTGTTATTAAAGGATGACACACAGCCAGTTGAAAGCTGATTCCTGCACTGGATACTCTTGCTACAGAGTTGACTAAATCCAGAAGCCACCTTCGGGGTAGATTTCTTCACTGTTTTAGAAGTCTGACTCCTAAGTGCACTAGGTTGCACAATTTATCATCTACCTCTGGTTCCCCAGGACAGACTGGTCCTGACAGATCACATTAAGATGGCTGTGCAACAGTGCTATTCTTCAGTAATATTTATTACATGGAGCCAGCTCTGCTCTGGCAGCATCTGCAACAGTAATTCACAGCGAAACTCCAAGTATCATTATGTGAGTGGCTGACATAAAGGTAGCCTGAGCTCCACTGCCTGAGCTGGCTCATCTCCAGTGCCTGTACCTGAGCAACCTAGTATTTCTCTCTGGTGTGGTAAAGACTGGACACCACAGCATGAATCAAACTAGAACAAATCAGAAGGCAAATCAGCAGTCTCCTCGCTGAACAGCTGGCATGTTACTACATGCAGCTCAACACGCACACAGAAGCCTGGCTGTGTGGGATCCCATACTGTATGAAACAGACTGTACTGGGTCTGGCTGAGATGGTGTTAATCTTCTTCACAGCAGCTCATATAGCACTGTGTTTTGTATCTGTGACCAAAACAATGCTGATAACACACTAATATTGTAGATTTGGTTAACAGGGTTTGCACAGTGCCAAGGCCTTCTGTTTCTCACTCTGCCTCCACAGTGAATAGATTGGTGAGTGCAGAAGAGGTTGGGAGGGGCCACAAGGAGGCAGATGACCCGAACTAACCAAACAGATATTCCATACCATATAATGTCACACTCAGCAACAAAAGGGAAATGAGGGGGTTTAGGGAAGTTAGCCATCTTTTGCTCGGGAACTGGCTGGATATTGGTCCACCCATGGGAGGTGGTAAGTGATTGCCTTTGCATCACTTGTCTTGTTTCTTTCTTCTTCCACTTCTCCTTTGCTTATTAAACAATTTTATCTTCACTCACAAGTTTTCTTGCTTTTACTTTTCCTTTCCTCTTCCCACGTCCCACTGGGGGTAGGGGAGAAAGTGAGTGAGCACTTGTGCAGTGCTTAGCTGCCTACTGGGGTTAACCCACAACACAGACCAGTGTCAACTATCTGTAGATTTTTAGTGAAGATTAAGGTGTTTTGGTTTTTTGCTCCCCACGGCTACTCCCCTACACAAAATAAATGAGCTCTTTTCACAGCAACTACCTACATTGTAGAAGAAGAGATGGAATCACTCCACACCTCTGATGTATCAGTCTGCTTAAGTCCTCCAACTGTAGAAGACTTATTCACACTTCTACTTCACTGTTGTATTTATGCTTACTTTCAATAAACTATCTGTAGACAAGACATTCTCTTCCAAATACAGTTCTTCCTACGGAAAACACTGCTTCCATCTTCAGAGATCAGTGGTAAAGCCAACTAGACTAACTTAAATGTCCTTCATCGTCAGCCAACCTGAACATACCATCAGACCAAAGAGCATTCCCCTATACTATTCTTTTTGCCATCAAGATACTGATAACAAAAAGCTAGAGGTGTTGATATCCTTAACATCTCAAGTCAAACCGTTTGCTGTAATACAGCTCTTAGCACTCTGCAAATTTTCTTCTTCTGTGACTTGTAACTGTGAATCAATGTATCCATTATCTATACAATGCAATTCTTGATCACTTTGGATTTTTGCTAGTATTCACATTCCTGTCCACCCCTCAAGCTTAGTAAAGTTCATATAAATCTCATCAGAAGTATCACAGCAATTATGTATTTGCATGCTTCTATTCTTCAGAAAGCCTGCTACTGCTGTCCTGCCAGTGAACTTTACTACTGCCATCCTGCAAAACTAGGATTGTTATTAAGCATAAGCCACTTCCAAATGTTTTTCCTCCTTTTGACCCGCTTCTAAACCCCTGCTTCCACAGAGCTGCAGCAGACCAGCTACACGTGCAATCTCCCAATTGCTCATTGCCCCCAGTTAAGAAGATACAGAACAATTTTCTTCCCTGCATACCACTGTTTCAGATTTGCCTGAGCACTTTCTTAAACACCTCAGCCTCAGCAAAATGGTCTGTCAGTGAATGAAGGAGAGGAACTGCAACTGGATGATAACATTCAAGATGCACATAGCAATATCTAAGTGTAATCATTACTCTTCAAGGAAGAGATATGTTTCAGCTTTTTCAGGTCACCAATTACGCAAGAGTAGCAAAGAGCCTTTTCCCGTCATCTACTGCAGAGAGAATCAATCTTTCCAAAGAAAAAAGGTTATCCTCCAAAATACCAGAGATCAAAATGATCTGGTGCAGGAAAACGCTACTAAATGAACTATCATACTTTCTGATTAGACAATCAGGGGCTACTTTAAAGCTGCAGCATGTCTTCCTAGATGATCTGAACATTCAGCTCTTCACCACACTGGACTTCCCTTTGCATTCACTCCCCCTCTGTATTCTTATCAAAGGCAGCAAACTTCATGAATCCCAGGATCAATTCAAACCATTCCAAGCCAAAACTGAACTGGCCTTTCTTGATTCTTGCTCAGCTCACTTCTTGCCCCCAATATTAAATGCCTCCAATAAACACATGCTAAAGGGTAGAATACTCTAGAATACTCTAAGCTCATTTAGTAAGTACTCCCCAAAAGAGGACACTGCCTGCAGATTTGCTCGCATTTATAGCCTTGTGCCTATAGTTCCTGCATCCTGTTCACTGATGCATTACACCTAGCCCACATGGTTAACATGTATCCTGAGCCAGAATACAATCAAAAAGCATGCAAGCACATGATATAGATGGGAATTACAAGGTAAAATACCCATAAATCTGTTTTACAAACCTTCCTCAGTACCATGAAGAAATTCCAGTGGTTTATCTCATTCATAAAGGTTACCATTCCTCTGAAGCTCTAGCAAACTAAGCTTATTTATTATATGGGACTTCAGATCAACCCTTCACATACACAAGCTGGTTGTCACAATGCAATACATCGCTATAGTTCACCTTTGACTGACAAAAATGAGTGCGTCCTTGTTCACCTCACTAGTTTCACATTCAGAGAGTGCATCCAATCATCCTTTGAATATACCCAATGGCATCCTCTGACATTATGCAGCAAGCCCAATTACAGACCATGTATCAGACATGATAGCCCAAGGACATCTCCAAAAGAAACTCTACTCATTCCTGACAGTCTCCAGCCAGAAGTCAGGGAGAAATTCCAGTCTTCACAAACAATTACAGCTTTGGGGTTTTTTTTGAGACAACTACATTGCAAAAGAAGAAAATTGCCGCTGAACTTCAAAGTTTTCTGGCACACACTTAACACTGTAAACTGATCTCAGAGTTATTATTCACAGATACCACATGTACTGACTGATCATTTTCCTGCTCTCTACGCACTTATAGTTCATTTTGTTTGGTGGGGTTTTTTTAGTATGGCTTCCATTTTTAAAACAAAGCCACCCACTGAGTAGAGCTAATGCCAGCTTTTCATAGCTTAGCAGTCACGGTCACATCAGTTCTTCTATATTTGTCAGACTCTCAAACACAGTGCTACTTTAAAAGCATGAACCAAAGCGTTTAAGCAATAAGCAGTTTCTTAGTCCAAAGTAAGCTCCAAATCCAAAGCTTTGAAATCCTAAGAAAAACCAGCACAATTTGTGATGCAGCAGTGGTTCAACAGCCAAATATATCAATAGCTATAAACTGTTTCTCTAAAGAAAAATATTTTTCCACCATACCTTAGGTGTTAGATCAGATCGCTCTTGAAGCTTATATGTCTTGGAGAAAAGAAGTCTGATTATCCATAGAATTAGAATTCCTTCCAAAATGAGATGGTATGCAGGAGCCTGAAAATAAAAGCACAAAAATAAGTCTACACATAGTTCTATTTGAATCAGTGTGGCACTATGTAACTGTTTTGTCTCTACAAGTACACCCAGAAAAAAAAAACCAAAGCTGATCATCAGCTGACATGTATTTCTAAACCAGTAAAAATTATAATTATATGAAAGTGCATTGCTTTGCAACCACTACTTGCAGCTGTTAACTTGAGTTTGAATGGATTTATTCTGTTGATAATAAACAAGGCACACTCTAAATTGATACGCGGTTTCAGTTCCATACATGCACATGAACTGAATATTGAGACTAAAGGCAGATAAGCCGTATGGGTTGCACCAGTATCTGTGAAGGCTGAAAGCTTCCACAACAAGCAGAAGTCTCCTGAGAGCTTGAAGGTCTGTGTCATCTATACACACCCACTTCAACCCTACATTCTTACAACTTACAGTCCATCAGCAGTGACAGCTTCTATTATTTACAAAGAAACCTAATCCTGTCCTCATAGCCCATTTTTGTTAGTTTCTCAGGCACTTTGAGCAGGCATAACCCAACACAGTCACCAGAAGCAGTTTTGCCCCTGTGTCATTTACTCTCTTGTGTGGACACAATATTTAGGAATACATACAGCAAACTAGAACAGAGAGTTGATCCAGGTTAAAGTTAGCTTCTTTGGGTGCTTGGAATGAGGAAAGTCAGTTTCCTCTGGCAGCACAGCTAGTTTAAAGTAGATGTGGAGTTATGGCATCAGCATCTGACACCCAGTTTTAACGATGGATTTAGTTACTCCATTTTAGAAAGGCTCCTACTTACACTGTGGATGTCTACTATTTTTTAAAAGACTCAAAGTGCACACACACTAGTGCACTCCCTCTTCAACTCAGTGGAAGAGCTCCCACACATCAACGTTTTCTGGTGGGATCTGACCTGCCACCAAAGGAAGTGGAATGCACCACACATCCAGAAACTAAAGGAAATTGAACGCAAGTTTTTAAAAGCAGTAAGGAGTCCTATGGCATATCAAACTGCAAATGACGAGTTTACCACTTGCAGAGTACTTTTCAATTCACCAAACATATTAAGAATAGGTATGTACACCATGACATCTGAAGAACACATAGTACAGCAGCAGTAGAGGTCCACACAAACTACTTCCCTGTGCCTTTCAGTGCCTACAATTATCCTGAATTCAGTGTACTGGATTGTGCTACCAGCTTCAGTAGCACTCCTCTATTTGTACTCCAAACCCTAGTACAAATTCTCAAAAAGGTACCAAGCTTTGCCAAAGGAAGGGAGGGAAACAGACTGTTGATACAAGAACAATTCCTATCATCAGGACACCCTTTTTAATATCATGCAATAAAGCCTGGATACAAACATGCCATCCTGATCCCCTCCAGGAGAGAACTCACACATAAACATTTAAAAGTTGTTTCCTCCTTTGTAAATAACACTTGTAAGTTACAAACCCTGACCTTATACTCAAAGAACACTGTGAATCTCACTCAGGTTTAATGCTCTGGTATACACCTTAAATGTAGCTTTATAAAATAGAGAAAAACGTTAAGTGCGTGCATCTGTTTTTCCAACATATAAATACGGCGCACATACATATATCCACAATTTTGCGACTGCAGTCTGACACATCCGCAGCCAGCTCCCGATTCCGTGCAGGTAAGACACAGCATCGCCCTGCCCTGCCAGCCACC
>NW_009194530.1:59662-87434 GCF_000690835.1 Fulmarus glacialis | reverse complement strand
TGGGCCAGGGCGGAGAGGCCGGAGCGGGACCCGCCAGGAGGCTCGGGAGCTATTGTCCGGCCCAGGAGCCGGCCACCTGAGCCCGGGCAGGAGGGGACGGCTGAGCCTCTCCGGCGGAGAGGGAAGGGCGGGGGGTGCAGCGAGTCGCTGCTCTGAGCATGCCTGTAGCAGGCCCCCGCTTCTGTACTTGCGGGGCCTCTGACTGCAAGGCTGGGAAAGGGCTGTTGATAATCTCTGCTGGCCATGTCCAGCAACTGGTAGGAAAGTGCCTTGTTTGCTTCGTGTCGGCAGAGACCGTCCAAAGCATGGGAAGCCCAAAGCATTTTGGGATGTGAGGGAGATTCTTCCCACAGTCTGCTGATGAAGAGCAGCACAGAAGGAAATCTGGGCTTGTATTGTTGGGTGCTACTGACGCTAATCCACTTCACCTAAGCCGTGATGTCTTTTTTGGACATCAGTTCCCAGCAGGTATTAACTTACCTGTAGTCAGCAAAACATTTCTACCAAAGAAGAATGCAGTGCTAAGAATGACACGGGCCCATACTTGCAATATGTGTGTGCACAGTTTTAGCACTTATTTCCTTGGCCAGGTTATGTCTAAAAGGTATAGCACTATTACAGAGCTACCGACATAGAAAAGGGAAAGTCTGCTCTGATGTGCCTTATGTAATTATTTGATGAAAGTATTCCCAGTGAACCATTCTTATGAACAGCTATTTGTAATAATTTGCTGCTTCTGCAGTTCCCTCTGCCATTGTTCAATGCTTTAAAGTTTGTGTAGTGTTTTGAGCTGCTGTGGGTGAAACTGTCTAAAAAGCCATGCTGCCTTTCATGCAGTTTCATCCTCAGCTTAGTGACATAAGCAGCTCTTTTAACAAAGCATTAAAGTTACTGTAGCTGGAAGTACAGTACACAAATTTCAGCATTCTGTAATATAGGACCAGATTTCAGGAGAATACTTACGCTTAACTAGGGTTACTCTTGATGTCTTTTGGGCTCCTAAGAGCAACTTGGTTAGTTAAAATGAGTTTAAGATGCAAAAAAGTGGAAAAGAGCTGAATAAGAAATGCTTCTTACTGGTAAAACTAGTAATCTCTTATTTGATGACTTGCTAGACTGGACTTAATACTGAGCATGCAGACTCTCTTACCATTATGAGTGAGGTTTCTCAAGGGCCACCCACTGCTTCTTTTTGTGTGTGGCCAACCAATTTCAGAAGAGGGATCCCAGGAAAGTGAATGTTTACATGTTTGTTGTATTTAAAATCTATTTTCCACAAAACTTGTCTGGATCACTGTGAAGAGATTTTGTTTTATGCAGGGATTTAGTGCAAGGACTTGGAAAGACTTGGAATTTTGAATACAAGTGGCCACAGATTATATCCTTATCTGTTGCAGAGGAGGTCAAATATTTTCTAGCAAAGTAGATCACATCTGAAAAAGAGAAACTACTCCGGCATCATTCCATGGGTTCTAAATAAACTAACTCAAGAGGCAGACCTGACTTATCACTGTAGTGATCTCAAGGAAAACCTTGCAGTTAAAACAGCAAACAAGATATTAGATTGCATGAGGAATGAGACTGTAAATAACACAGAGAAAGTCAAAATGCCCTTAGCAGTTTGACCCATTATGAATATCTTGTGCAATCACTGTTGGTCACCTGTAAAGTACCTTGTACTTGTGAGAGAGAGAATCTGGTTGTCTAGTGATTTTATGTTCTCCTTGAAGTAGGGCTGTACCTCAGGTTAACACAGGCATGGATACATTGGATGGAGGTTCTTCCAAGGGAAATTGCATTTGATGCTTCGGAAGCTGTGACTATGTAACTAAAACCACAAGATGATACAGCTTAAGCAATGAGGAAACCCTGTGAAGGAGATGGAATTTTCTTTTGACCACATGGTGCTGTGTTCTTACCTGTTCATTTGAAGCACCTGATGCTTGTGGGGAAAGGAACTTGATTCAGTTACCCAATTCTTATATAATCCTGGAATGGAAGTGTAGTACTAGTCACATGAATGCTATGTACCTTTGTAGGTGTGCAAAACATAGTACAAAATTACTGCTCTTCAAACTCACAGGGACCAAGTAGTCTGGAGGAACTACCTCAAAGTTTTTCCTCTTCAGTAGTACAGGTCTGTAGATACCTTTGAATAATTCGGAATTGATTCTGTTGGAAGTGAAAATGTGTGACAGTTGGATTTTTAGACCCATAACTTGTTTTGCTTGCAAATCTGTTGTTTAAAGGCTGGGTACACATGCAACCTTTCCTGCAGAGTTATGTTTATGTTAGATTTCTGTCTTGCAACAGGAAAAGTTAATACAGGTGGCTAATTGTTCCTAATCATTCTCATTTCTGCCTCTAAGGGACACTGTCAGCTGCCTATTAAATGGGAATAAATGAACATATAGAAGACTGAAACAGTTATGGTTGCTGTATACAAATCATATGCTCACAAAACAACAAAACCCTGGAAAAGAAAAGCTATACGTCCACTTAATGCACATCTACAAAAGGACAGCCTTATTACCAGGACAAAAATACCACAAACTGTGTTACAACCTTAACTGCACATGTGGGAACGCCAGCTTTTATTAACCCATATTTCTGCCTTTTTGTGCATATCCTTGAAATTAGCATTAAGGTAGAAGATTTGCATAAAACAGTGAATAAAAGTACATGTGTTGGGATAACAAGTCCAACTGCTTCACAACAGTTACATGAGTCTTTAAATTGCTCTCAGGGTGTGGTTTCACATTGCAGCTAAACCAATCTAATGGTGAGTTGCCACTGAAGGAGATGGTTCAGTCTTCCCCCTTCCCCCAGCCATGTGCTCCTGCTGCTGCTTCTCCTTGCAAAGACGCTAGTGCTTGTCTGATGCTGTTGTATGCTGGCATCAGGGACTATGCAGGCAGAAAATTAATCACAATTTTTTGTTGATTTTAACTCTGTATCAGCTAACAGTGGGGTTGAATGGATGTCAGTGCTGATACAAGGAAGGAGGCAGGAAAACCATTTGCTGATGGAGGGGAAGAGAACTTTCCTCTTTCTAGAGCAATTGGGTATTTCAGTGTGACCTAGCATGGGTTTCATGGTAGCTTAAACCACTAGAAGCTGGAGGTGCCTTATGCTGGCACTGACATTCATTTGAACAGACAGTGAGCTTGTTCAGCCAAAAGTTAGGGGTTTTTGTCAAGTTATTTTTCACTTGACCCAGCTGCCTGAGCTCATGGCTCAGTGCATCGGTGTTTGTATTAGCAAGTAGTATGACACAACACAAGTGATGCTGAGGAGCTGCCATCCACTCTGTATATGTATTTCAGAAGCTTTCCTTTGATCAAGTTCTGGCCTGGTCTGGTAGGCTGAATGTTAGCTGGGATTCACTAGGTGGACTCCTAGAGTATATCTTCTAGGTTAGCTTCATACAAAAGAAATCTAGTTGCCTATTCTGGAGTGGCTGCACAGTATGAACCAGAGCAATGAGGGTGGTCAGGAAATTGGTTTCAAAAGCACATTTCACATCTGGCCGAAAATGCTAATGTAGGTATGCTATTAAAGTCAGTTCTTGGTGCATCTGTACTGGTGATAAAGTTGCTTGTAAAAACTACAGTCAGCCAAAAAATGTATTGTGGAGTTCGTTACTTGTGCATGGGATTAATATCATACCTGTCCCGTTTGTTCAATTTGTAGAATTCTTATTTAAGTGATTTAATCACAGAAAGTTTTATGAACTTGCACTTTTTTCTTTGATTATGAATCATAGAAACTTCACAAGACAAGAAGCAAATCAGCTGTGCATATGATACTCATTTGAAATTAATGAGTGAAGGCATCTTGCTTTAAAATACTTTAGTATAGAATAACAAATACGCAAGTATTTGCATGTACTTTCTCTAAAACGAATGAATTGTCATCTTCAGTGTTGGCAATGTACAGCAACGTTACCTGACTTCTAATTTAGTGTTAGAGAGTCTTTGAAATGACAGATAAATCATACAATTATGCCCAGTTTCTTCAATTATACAATATGCTTGCATTAGCTCATCAAAAAATTAGTGTAAAGCTAATACAGCTAAGAGCTGTATTTTTGGCTCTTGTTAGCCAATTTCAAGCTTTTTTTTTTTTAATTTCTAAGGAGTCTTTACAGACAGATTAGTTTTGATTTTTGTTGTGTCATTGATGGAAAAAATTACTGTCTCTGGTTGTCTACCTCAACTCTCTTGTCAGAGGTTGCTATCTTTGCATCAAAAGTTGTAAGAAAGTGCATACCTGTGATGCAGCTGCTTCGCGGTAAAGTCCAGACTCATTCATCAGCTACAATTTCTGCACTGTGCAGAAAAACAGCTAAGGTGTAGGCATGTGCTGCTTTTCTTGGAGTGACAGCTTTTGGCAAACGTAGGGAATGGAGAACATGGAATGGTAGTTTCCTCAGATGCCAAAGCTCATCTGTGGCATGCGGTGCAATTATAATTGGAATTATAATCCATAGGCAGAATATGGCAAAACAGAATTGCAGGTTCTTGATTTAAAATGTTGGCCTCTTTGTTAGAGGATGGATGTAGAGAGAAAGGGATATAAGAAAATAAAAACTTGTTCACAGTGATTTTATTGTTGCAGTTAGTGTTTCAGTGCATTTTCCTACACAAAAACTACCTGTTTATCAAATCAGTAGAATTTACTAAATGCCAACTGCAAATGGAAGCTGAGCCAGGGCATGCTTAGGATTACTTGTCTGGTGGAGATATGCAGAAGACTCAACCTCGTTCTGGTTAATTTGCTGAATTTATTATCTTTTCAGAACTGGTGGGGTAAGAAGTTAGAATTCCTTATACACTGCAAATCCCATGCCTTCCTTTCAGCGATTTGGATTTGGAGTATATTGAAAAAGACACAGCACTTTCAGATCTTTAAAAAAATGTGCACTGTCTAAAAAGCTTTCCTGTTCTAATACTGGCCATTACCTAATCTGCAAACAAGCCCAAAGTTTAAAGAGAAATCACTTAATTGATCCAACCCATACATTTTGGGTTTATACTTTTTATTTGAAAGCTTACAGCTTTTCTACATGATGTTTTAAAATAAAATTAGTTTGGATTTCTTCTGAGGCAATATTCATAACAGGTCATTATTCTTCATCATTATTCTTCCAGTGTAGAAATGTGTAACTATAACATTTTTCTTACTCATTCTTAATATTTTGTTAGCCTGAGCACCATAAAGTTGATGAGTCTGTAGCTTTTTAGGATTATAATCATATGTAATTTTTATATAACATTTATATATAATATTTATATATTTAAAGAATGTTTATACATACATTATGCTGTGTCTCAGTTCTCACTTAGGAAATAAGAATTGTTAGTAATCTGTTGTAAATATAAACAGTGCCTAGATCTGCAGTTAAGAATATGCAATTTGTGAATTAAGTATTTTTTTCCCCTCAAATGTTATCGTAATAGAATATTTTTCCTTCCTCTCAGCTGAGCAGTAGGTTAGTTTTGTTTCTCTGTAATGATGAGATATATAAGCAGTATACTTTCCGTTAGTGCCAGAAATGGCTCTTAGTCTGCTTTGTAGCCTGTGAACTGTGCTTTGAGTTTTCTGCGGAATTCTGGTAAAAATGTTTACTTGAATGATGTTACCTTCACAGAGACTTTAGCGGGCTGCAAATTGTTTTCTTTTTACAGTTAATTAGTTTGAGTAGTCTCATATCTCAGCAGTGTTTAGTGAGAGAATAATCATTGTTTTTGAAATGAAAGGCAGGAAGTTAATGGCAAAACTTTAGGAGCGTAGATTAGGTCTATTAGACTTAATTTGTTTTCAGCTGATTTCTCAGTGTAATTGAATGGCATTCATACTGTATAGTCACTTACATAGTAAATAATTCCTTCATAATTCTGTATGCCAGTACAGCACTCAGCTAATTTCAAGTATCACAGCTCAGCTTTGTTTGAAAACAGTTTGTTTTTTTTTCTTTTAAAATGTGCTGTCAAATGACAGCAGGGATGATTAATATCCATTCTGACATGACTGGATAGAATTCTAAAATTATTCAGAAATATCAGGGCCTTTGGCAAATGCAGCTGTCTTAGAGTCAAGTTAGCTGTAGAAATTTATGTATTGTAAACTTGATCTTTTTCCTGTAAAGATGATTCTTTTGATTTAGAAGTTGTGAGCACTTCACCCACTGTCTGAAAAATTGCAGGCATGCCTTCATCTTAGTCTAATCTTAATAAATATTACTGCAGATACTGTGAAATTATAGGACTTTGTTGGCAGTCTCTATGACTTTTCAATTATATTCGCTAGCTTTCCAAATACTAGTCCTTACAGACAAGTTGCACACCTATTAGGTCATAAATATTTGCCGTTTAGATTAGTCCTTCTTGTAGAATTCCTAGACTTCAAATTGGAGTTCTGCTTAAACGAGTTTGAACTCAGAAGTGAGTGTGGGAGCAGTATGTTGACTATTGGATTTTTCTCGCTGGAGTTCCAGTAATGATTAGTGTAAGAATATATTTCCCACTTTTTCTTTTTCCTTTACCATTTCTTTAGACCACAGGGATGTTATTAAGTCATTCTTTCTAAAGTAAGTTACTGAGCTGGTGACCATGTTTGTGATTTGCTTGTTTTTCCAGCTGGGATTGGTGTCTAAAGAGTAAATTATGCCCTGCACTTGTTATGCAAAAAGTACATTATAACTTAGGCATGCTTGTCTGTATATAGGAACTCTGTTTTGATAGGTTAAAGGACTTGGGAAAGATGACAGTCTGACCTGAATTTCTGGAATGATTGACTTCTGACATCTAAAATGCTGCTGAAGTATGGTAACAGAGCAGTTAGTAGACTCAGTTTCAAATACATCTTTCCACTTCAGTAATCCTAGAAAAGGGTGACCAGGGCTGAACTGTGTAAAATTTAGCATTAGGTGCTAACTTACAACTAATAGTCTGAAGCAGGAGTGAATTTTGTAGAGAAGTCTGTTCTTACTGCAATAGTGTGTACAACTTGTTTTTTTTCTGAATTAAAATGTCTTAAATCAGTTAAGACCTAGTGTAGCAGCTCTATTCTAAGTCTCAAATGTAGCTCTGTAAACATGCAGTTTTTAGAATTTTAACTGAGGTTTGTTTAAACTTTGATAGACACATGGTTAAGACTTGTAAAGGCCTTACTGGAAGAAGGAGAGCAGTGCAAAGCTAAGTAACTAATTAACACTGTTCAGATTGATGCTCAGAGGAAAACAGATTGAGATGGAAAGCAGCGTAAGGTAATGGACACAGTAGCTTCAGGTAGACTTGTATGGAGGTGCTGAGGAATAACAAGACCAGATCTGAGCAGTCCTATTTGGCCAGGCCACAGCACGACCACTAATTCTGGGATCAGAGAATGCCTTAATCTTCATTTTACATTAGCAAAAAGCCAGAAGCTTGTGTTCATTCTTTGAGGCTTTTCTGTCTTAGGTTTGTTCTGGCATAGTGATGAAAGGTGATGTGTGGAGAAAATACTAAAATCAAAAAAGTAAGAAAATAATTACTGGAAAGGAAAATCAATCACTGAAATGCTTCAATTATAAAGGAGGTCTGAAAGGAATCAAAATGTCTCTATAAATGCTGCTCTTTTCAGCATTTAGCACTGAAATAGACATTTGCAGGAAAAATATTCAACTTAATGCCGCATGGCAGGAGCATCCACTATTAGAACATCCATGTGACCTCCCTTGCACTATTTGTTATTGGAGTAATAATTTGAAATACTAAATATATTATTTCTGTAAAATATCTCTGCCTGCTGAAGCTAGATGCTTTCTTGATGCTTATATGGATACTTTGGCTACTACTGTTTGTTCCAGAAAATACAGTCACTTGAGTGTTACAGAGTTATCGTCACAGACTGGCTCAGGCATTGAGAGTTCTTGCTAAAGTGTGTTTCTTCATCTCCTATTGCTTGAAGTCTTCGTGGCACCATGAGGAGAAAGGAGGCACCCTTGTTTTGAGGGCAATTCTTAGCAGTCTGATACATGAATATTTCTTTCCCTTCTAAGGGAGGTTTCTTTGGGCAAGGCAAAGAAGTTGGAGTTGCAAGTGCTCTTGATGTGACATTCTGTTCAGTTGCCTCATTTCAATCTTTTCTGCTCCTCTTAAATGCAAAGCACACAACTTCCTTGAGGCTGCAGTCTTACAAGAAGTTTAGAGTCAAATGAACAAACTGTTGCTACCAGCCACATGTTCCCATGTATCTTGTAGCTGCTGAGGTGTTCAGTGGTTGTACAGTAGACAGACTCAGTTTAATAAAAGAGCAGATAACTAACACACCAACTTTTTGCTGGCTTACTGAGTGGAGTAATCATACTGTATGATCAGATAGATGAGCAACAGTTAGTGCTCAGGAACCGTGCAGCTGAGAGCAGAGGAGGGAGGAGCTATTTAGGTTAAGCAGTAATCTAAAATTGCATAGGAAGAAGAGACAGGTATGTGGAATATCTCCTTTTAAAAGAACCTCTCTTTATGCATCAAGAATTAAAAATGGTTCTTGTAGGTCCCCAGGCTGTCTTTTGCTGCTTCAGGTTTTTTTTTATTTCCAGTTCTTCTTGCTGCTGCTTTACCATTACTGCTTGTAAAGTACCTTTCTCATGAGTGCCTACTCTGCCAAAAGAACAGCAGTAGAGAGAATCTGAATGCAAGCAAGGAGCAACTCTGCCTTGAGGTCTTCCTTTTTACTTTACTTTTTACTTGGGAGGATAGTAGTTGCTTTCTAGTGAGTGTTCATCTGACTGTCTGGATTTTCCTTTGTTGGTGCTATTGAACATTTCAGAAAGGAATATGCTTATTTATTCTGTCCTCTTTTTGAGGGTATTTGGCAGTAATTTGTTTATGACTTGTAGTCAAATAGGACAGTCTATGGCTCTAGATCTTTGGAGAAATGGCCCCTCTAAATCATCATCTGGAGCTTTTTTGTAGTTGCATGTAGGTTGCATCTGGCTCATCTTTGCGGATTGATTGATGGTGGTTACCAGGTATTATCAAATCAAGAAGGGAACCACTGACCTCTAGAGAGCTGTGGAGCTCTGCATAAGAGGCTCTGCAGGTAAGATTCATGTGTATGGCTCGTAACAGCTTTTGCAGTAGCTGTTAGCAAGACCACAAACTTTGCAAATGGAAAAAGTCAAAACTACTGAATTAGGAGGTGTCTTTGATAAGTGAGGCTAATCCACCATGAACATACGTGCTACCAGGAACAAGAGGAGATGCTGCAGACCACTTTTGGAATGGGTTGAAGTCAGGAATGACCTGAAATATAACTGGTTCAAAAAGTACTACAGCAGGTGAAAATTCTGTGAGTTTTTTTTGTGTGTGGGTGTGGTGTTCAACATATTCACTTGTTAAGATATGTATTTATTATGTGCATCTGTCATAAATCAGAGTTTTAAATTTTCAGTGCTTTTTGTCTGCTGCATTTTTATTAACAGAGTGAAAGCATGACTGCAAATCTGCCAACCCTTACCTAGGGAGTGGGCATCCTTGTAAAACAGATCCCATTCCTCTGAAGCTTAAAATACTGGGTCGTTTTTTGACCAGCTAATTAACTTCTTTATTTCTGATGTGATTAATTCTGAAATTTCGTTTGATTGATTGAAACATACGTATGTTTGAACCTGAAATGACCTGTGGAATGGGAAAGTTTAGTTCTAAGTATCGATAGAGAATTAATTGTCAGAGCTGATGAGTAGTTTTTTTCTTCCTGTTGGTGTTTTAGCAGTCTGCTTCCACTGTGGATACATGCAGTGTGAAAATCAAGGGCGGAGAAGTATTAGAGGCTCAGACAGTAAGAGACTCTAAATAGTTCATTGCCAGAGAGCGCGTGTCATCTTGGAAGTCGTCCAATACTATTGGTTTTATTTCTTTAAAGGCCTCTGTTCTGAAGCCAGGTTTGTGGCATTGACTGAGATCCATCTTAAATGGAACAGTCAGTAAGACTTAAAAGGAAGACCTTACTGTTCGTTATGCAACAAAGTACAACAATGTCCCAAATATACCCTGTGCCTGGGAATTCTTAGTGTCAACTAATTAAGTGTATTTACTACTATGCTTCTTAAGTACCTAATAAGATAAATGTATGTATTAGAGGTAATATTAAACTTGCTGTTCAGCAAGTTGCCTACTTCACACTTACTGAATTAAATATAGCAGTTCTTGATATCCTTCATAAATGCATTTTGCAAATGATCTTTGGATAGGTTTAGGACTGTTTAAATGTTTGTCATATACTGCTAATAGTGCTGAAACATAGAATTCAGAGCAATACTTGGACTGTTTCTTTCAGTGGCTTTTTTTGTCCTCTCTCCAATTTTTTTTTTCTTATGTGCCAAGGTTTGTGAAGCCTTGCGGAGAACTAGGTCAGAGACTTGACTTGGTTAAAAATAACTCATCAAAAGAAGGATCTTTGTCAGTTCTCTGTCTTGTTCCTGCTATGCAGTGCTGTCAACAACTGTGGCATCTGAGAAGCTACCTGTCAAGTGAGATTTTTTCCGAAGAAAAGTTAAAAATTCTTGATGAATAACTGATCAGTATTGCTTTGTCCAGTGGATGATAGGTGAGAGACTGTAGTTAGAAAACTGTGTCAGGCTGTGGTCCGCAATTAGTGAGACAGATTGAGATAAATGAAGTGACAGGAGTTGATCTATTGAACAGTGGCTGCAGAATAACAAGATTAGAAGGTAACGAATTGTGAGGAAAGAAATGTATTCAATCTAGAAAAAAGCACAAAGGAGGTTTTCGTAGGTCTTTGGTATGTAGTGATGGTCGGGGTTTTTTCTGCTACAGTAGCAATGATTAGGAAATATTTTTTTCAACTTCCCTTATACATCCCCAGATTACATTACACTGTAGAGGTATGGTTAATTTTTGTTGTACCTGAGGTAAGTGGATTACATGACTTCAGGAGAGCACCTTTGTAGAACAGCATATTCTAGTACCCAATTTGAGGCTGTATTCCAATAAACTTTTAATTTGGAAAACATCCTGTCATATCTGTTTAAGTTTGCAAAGAGCTTTCTAATCCTCACAATGAATTGCTTCATATGGGATACAGAAATAACATTGTTGACATGATAATGTTTTTCATTTTAAACTGTGAATCAAAATCAATCTGTAATCACAGTTACATTTTTATTAAATAACCTAAAACTGAATGCAGGTTATTCTTTTTAATATTTTAGGTTTTTCTATCTGAAGTGAACCATTAGCTTTTTTTTAAAATTTATTGCTTGCTTTTCATTAAAAGGTTATTGTAAATATGCATAGTAAAACTCAAAAATCATGTACTAAATACTGAAGCACAAGTATATTCATACGGTCTGGTTTAACTCAAGTTTGTATCAAATATTGTAAAGTGAATGTGAAAACGTGTTTTGCAGCTCTGGTCCATGGTTTATATGATATTGTTCCTGGTTATTGTTTCATTTAAACATAAAAGAGGTTGCTCAGAGAGGTTGTAGAGTCTCCCTCCTTGGATATACTCAAAATGCAACTGCGCGTGCTCCTAAGCAACCTGCTGTAGCTGAGCCTGCTTTGAGCAGCGGCCATGGAGTGGATGATCACCAGAGGACCTTTCCAAGCTCAACTATTCTGTGATTCTACGTAGGGTTTCTTTGTGTTTATTAATTAATAAAAGTCTTACACTAACAATACAAACATGAAAATTCCTGCCACATCACGGTAGGACTACTAGAAGACCTCAAATTAAGAATGTGTTAATAAAATCAGGAGCAAAATGTATATTCTGAATCCCAGTTCTTTTTTTCTTGCTTTGTTATCAGTATGTGATTTTTTTTTTTTTTTTAGTGGATAGACTTGTGTTAATGTCCTAGTTTGGATGAGGTGATACAAAAGGTTCTCCTTTGGGTTTGTTTACTCCCTTTTGCTGTAAACATACACGATATGTGTTGTAACTTCCAGCCTTCAAAAGTTGCCTTAAAGTCTTGCCTCTTACCACCCTCTGGTATGGAACAGTAGGTACTTTAGTAACTTGCTCCAAGCAGATGAAATATTTTTATCTTTACTGTGTAGGTGGCATGCATGTTGCTTCATTCATTGTTTTACCGTTGAAGTCATCCCTGCTTAAATAGTGTTGTACTGTTGCATGAATAATGTTTACAGATAATGGGCTTGATTTGCTTTGTAGAAGAACCTGGGGACAGGGGGACTGTGATATTCTGGAAGACTCTTTCAGAGAGGTTTTCTGAGTTCTGGAAGGTGCGTTTCACCACATTTGGTAGAGATGTGATTGGTTCCACTTCACCTGGAATTTTTAAAGGTACTCAAGTCTTAGTTTTTTTTGTTTCACAAACCTTCCCAAGTTCAAGGATCTCTTATTTGAAACTGTAAGAGTTCTAGAAGGTATGTGTTTGAAACAGTGCCCTTTGTCAACATTCTGCTTCCTATGCATGTCTGATCTGTGCCAGCTCCTGATATTGTTGATGCTGCTGTTACTTCTTTGCAGTATTATGACTGAGTATGCAATTTCATCATTTACAGCTGCTGCACTGAGTTTTGTTGTTTGTGGTGGTGGTTTTTTTTTTGTATCAACAGCTTCCAGCAATTCTGGAGCTTCACAGAGTTGTTGGCCTTGATCTAGTTAATTGCAGTAGTGTGACCTCACGATGTTCATATCTAAGGATATGAAAACAGTCATGGAGCATTTTGTCTTGAAGATGGCTCTGCATTCCTTGAAGAGTTTAAGGAAATTCCTTATCCCCTCTCTTCCTAAGAAGATGAAGGCCCTAAACATAAATCTTAGAGAACCAATCCCTTGATTATTTTTTTATTATTATTCCCCCCACCGTCCCATCAGTATCGCTTATTAACTGTTGAATGTTTAAATCCTCCTTCAAGGAGATTATAGATAGGCTGTTTTGAGTATGTTCAAGCATGCTGTGAGTCAGCAGAGGAGTCTCCACTAGATGTTTGCATTGAATGATTTTACTCAACCTTCAGTCATGTTTCTGATTGGATTATATTCTGTGTTTGAAATAGAGGACTCCTTTAGCTAGCTGTGGTGAGTTTCACAGCTACTTGTTCAGCAGCATAAAGGCATTCTTTTTTGTTGGTTGGGTTGGTTTTTTTATCCTTTTTCCTTTTCTTGATACTTACATCTGGTGTATTTTCTACATTTATATCTATTTACTTTGAATACACGTTTGTCTTTCCTTTCTAATACTTATCTGCCATGGTAGCTTAATTATTAGTTCAGTTTTTAACTGAAGTTTTTTTCAATCTGGCAGTACTGACTAGCTACAAACAAGGTAATTTCTAGTCTAGCACTGGCTTTGGAATTGCCCAAAGCCATTACTGCCTAATGATTCCATAGGCTCCAAATGCCTGTGTCATTGCTTCCTTTCATAACAAGCTTTTCCAGAGTCTGCTCAGTTATTCATCTGTCAATGCTAGGCCACTGGATCCACAAGCTTTTTCTGTGTTAGGTGTAGTCAAGTACATGGATGTTCATCAGTCCTCCAGAATACAGTGCTTTAAAAAAGGGAATTGCTCTTACTGTCGCACTGGTTTTGATTGCTAGCTGGCTCTTGAATCTCCACTGCTTTAGTTCTGCCAGTTATTTAAACTTAGCGTAATTATTTTTGGCATTAGATTGGGTACAGGTAATTTATTTTAGATGTTGATACCTCAAAGTTTTTGTTTGAATTGTCACCTGTCAATTTAGACTCACTTTTTTCCTCATGGCACTTTTTGTAGTCCAACCAACCTATTGAAACTAATGTATTGTATTCAACTGTATTGAATTATTTTCTTTTAGTTAATGAACTTTAGAAAATGCTTTGACTTCTGTCCAGACATCATGCTGCAGAAATACTATAATGGGAAAATACAAATAACACGGGTTCTGTAGGACAATGTGGGAAGTGTAATGCAGACATAGCCAAGTGATGTAATGCAGCTAGCTTCTGTCCAGCAGGATTTGAGCTGCATGCACAGCCCTAGACCTGCTGATCCGCTTGGGACTTCTTTGGGACTAGGTGTTTGTCAACTTCCCACACCTTCCTGTGACAGGTTTTACAACACCTTCTTTTCATGAGGTCCTAGAATCCTGGTGCATGGTAAGAAAGTACCCAAGCAGCTTTTTGTTGAGCCATATCTAGCTCAGCTGTAGTTAATAAACCCATCCATTTGTCTGATTGTATGGAGTTACCAAAGTCTATTTCCTCTTTCAGCAGTGCTGAAGCATACGGACTAACTCCTCAAGGATCATGTGGTTCAGTTGCTGTAATGTGAAAATGTAGTTGACTTTTTCAGTTGGAACTTGCCTGCAAGCGCGGCTCCTCTGCCCTTCAGAATTGTGTCCTGTGAAAGCTGGGAAATCTTTCAGGACAGCTTTCTCTAAGCCCAGTAACAGTCCATCCCAATAGTTAGGAAAATGACCAGATGTGTCAAGAGACCAGATTTGCCAAACGGGGAACTTATGACTGAGCTCTGGTGGGAAGGGTGAGGAGAGAAATTAGTGCCCATGGATGTAGATGAGGCTGAGATTCTCAGTGCCTTCTCTGCATTGATCTTCACAGACAAGGTCTCCTGGGCCTTTGTGCCTGGAGATGGGATTGAAGGAGGAGAGCAACTAGTAGCAGTACAAGATGATTGATCTCTTGAGAAATACCAAGGTCATGGGCTTAGATGGGGTGCTTCTGAGGGTACTGAGAGAGCCAGCTGATGTTGTTGCAAGTCAGCTTTCTCTTTGAATAGTTGTGGAGATCAGAGGTGGGCCTCAATGACTGGAGAAAGACATGTTGCAGCCATCTTCAGGAAGAGCAGGAAGGTTGGTTTGGGGAACTGCAGGCTGGTCAGCTGCACTTTGGTCCCTGAGAAGTTGTGGAGCAAGTCTGCCTGGAAGCCATTTCTAGGCATATGAAGGTAAAAACAGTAATTAGGGTTAGCAAGCATGGATTTACCAAGGATACTTGTTAACCAGATTGTCTGCTGTGGTGGAAAGACTTGAACTGCGGTTGAGGAGAGAAAAGCAGCAATGTCATCTATTTTGACTTCAACAAGGCTTTCACCATGGTGTCCAAGTGCATCTTTGTGTCTCATTTGGAACATCACAGTCTATATAAGACTGCTAGGTAGATAAAAAGACAGTCTGCATCATTGAGCTCAGAGAGTCTGATCTGGGACATGTCATGCTTAGTATCTTACCAGTGACCTGGCACAAGCAGGGCTGCACCCTCAGCAAGTTTGCAGGTCTTCTATGTGGAGGGGTATGCAGTTAGTATGTTTGAATACACGGCTGCTGTCTGGAGAGACCAAAATTTCTCAAAATTCATAACAAAAGACAAAACCACCTTTCCGTTATATAAACACCAGGGGAAGAAAAGGGAATAAAATAACACCAATTCTTTGTTGTATTTCTTAGATGAAACAGCTTCTGTGGTATTGTTTGGAGAACCTGAAGTTCTGCATTCTCGTTCAGTGCTGAAATTCATGCGTATATGTTGGTACTTCTTTATGTTCTGAATGAATGCTTTAGAGGTTTGTTTTATAATTTAAAAGTTAAACTACAGCAAGCTTATATCAGAAAAGGTTGGAAGGTATCATTTGCAATTGTCTAGCTTTTTCACTTGTTATAAATTCTAACCTCATCATTTAAATTCTTCAGGGAGAAATCTGGGGGCAGACCATTTCCCTAACTTGATCAGTAACACACTGTTCAATTTTTTTCTGAGAATTATTTGAAAATCTTCATTTTGTGTTTCTGGATTACATCTGGCTATAATACTAAAAATGTTGAATGCTATTCCTTTTCTGTTGCAGTTACTGAAGACAGACAACAGCTGCTAATGGAATAGCTAATAGTGACATAGGATGTTTATTATATGGTTTTGGGGGGTTTTTTGTTTGTTAGTTTTTAAAAAGGAACATGACCCCATTACTCTCTCTTACTCTCTCACATCAACTCTGTAGAACCTCTAAAGCCTAGGTGAAAGAAAAGGTGGATAATTGGGAAAAACTTAAGTTTTAGACTTGGTGCTTTTGCTGCTTGTGAGGAATCACATATTCTGACTCATGTCACGTAGTATTTCGATATTGCACGTGAAGTTGTTATTGAAAGATTGTATATAGGAAGTTGTTAAGAGCATTTAATGCAAGGCATGCTGCAGTTAAATGTATGAAATTGCCTCTGTAGAGCAGTTTGTGTTTTAAGTTTCTTTGTACAAGTAACTGTGTGGTGTGTTTTGTTTCAGATTATGGAGCTCTGTGGTGCCACAAGGCTTGGCTATTTTGGAAGAAGTCAATTTTACATTGCTTTGAAACTTGTTGCTGTGGCCCAATCTGGTCTCCCTCTGAGAGTGGAAAGCTTAAATACAGGTAAATCACAGGATCAGGGGGGAATTGAGTTGCTAAGCAGAATTATTGTACTTGGCTCACAGATTCTTGTAGAGTAACCTTATAAATTAGTGTGGTATGGTTTTTTTTATACATGTTGCTAACCTAAAAGAAATTGTGGAGACATTATGAGAGAGTGTATTCTTACTGTGCAATAAATGAGGTGTAATGCCTTACTCTTACTGAATGAGTATTGTGTTCATCATGGGGTAGATGAACAACTGCTACTGACTACTGTGTAGGTACATGTTAATTCTATAGATTACTAATGTGAGAACTTGTGTGCTATATCCTCTGAATAAAGTACTAATAGGACTAATGTGAATTGGAAGGAAAAGACGAATGCAACATTTGGAGGCTTTTGTAGTTGCTGTGTTTATGAAGCCTTGATTGTAACAAATGAAAGGTCATCTTTTCTAAAGTCATGTTCCTTCGCGCTTGGCTTGACAGTTTTCTCGCTCCTTAGCGCAAATGCGAACATTAGTGGTTTAAGATTTTTCTAGTGAAAAACCTGACCTGTAAAAGATGTTTGAAGCCTGTTATCAGCCAAAACACCTGTTATCCTACTTTTCAAAGGTCAGCTGTGGTGTGGGTAGTGAATTAGGAACAGGAGAAAGACTCACTCTAGGAAGATGGTTCAGAACAGCAGAAAGAGCTTTGATATGAAGCTCTGATGTAGCCTTCTGAGTGACATAAGTGGATCCATGTTGATGTTGCTCTGTGAGATGAAAAGAGACTTAGGAAGATGAAATAGTGAGTTTTAAGCCACCATAGCCCTTTCCAGCATAGTACACAACTCACAACTTAGAGATATCTTTGGAGCACAGCTTTGCATTAAGGTGACTTTCCTAGTGGATTTTATGTCTGTAAAATACATGTTACGGTATAATTTATATATGCTAGTGATTAAAAGAAAGCTTGGGAGTTTTTTCTGTCTAAAGGATATAGATTAAGCAGAGTGGTTAAGGAGACTATGTTAAAAACAATCTAATAGGACTGAAGTATTTGACAAAGCTATAAAAAAGAAAGGAATCATTGTGTATACTTCTGCAGTTAGTTTATTCTAGGCTTGTACAAACAGTATATGCTGCTTTCATGTTTTTTTGTAGCTTTTTGGAAAAGTGCATGGTTTCAGTCAATGTTTTGCTAGTATTCAAGTTCCTTTCTGCTCATAAGCCACCCTGTGTTTATAAACCATTTCCCTAGCTTTCCTGATGAGTGTTCCCAAATCTAAAGCTTCAGCAAGTTGTAGCAGAATGCCCTAGAATCAGAAAGTTGGAAAAGGGACCTGCGACTCTTAATATCCAATAGAAGTGGGACTTGATATAACAATTGTGGGATTTCTCGTCAAATGCCCGTTGAAGAAGGCAAAGACTAAAATCTGTGTAGTAGCTTTTTCCAGGGTTTTTATATGCTTGGTTTTATTTTAATGCAAGATACCTTAACTGGAAGGAGCTTTCCTATTTAAAAAAAAAAAAAACAAACCACAAAAAACCCAAACAAACAAAAAACAAACAACAACGGAAGAAATTTGAAGGAAGGAATTGAAATGAAGGTACAGAATTAATTCCAAAATACAAAATATATTGCTGTAAAATTAGCAGCCATTGGAACTTTTATAATGGAATACATTTCCTTCATTCATGACAACACTAGAAATACTTGTAATGGTTTCTAGACTTCTAGGAATAAGTTTCTGTAACTGGTTCCAAACTTACTAAATAAAACAAGTACAATTGACAGAACATTTATTTTTACCCTAACTGTTTTTAGCTTTGGTTGTCTGTTGCCTTGGTTGCAGTGGTTCCAGTCCTGTCTATGAAGTTCCTGCTCCTAGGATGATTCAAGTGTTGTTGTAGCAGCTACTAAACAGCTAAAATACAGCAGGCTGAAGACTCATAAAATCATTCTGAGCTTGGGTTACCTTCCTTTTAGCAGCCTGGCCAGCTGGGTTCTGCCCACAGTCCATCTCCAAGAGGTCTTGAAGAGGAACTGTTAGAGCCATCCCAAACTAAACCGTATACTCTTTCTCTCTTCAAGTAAAACATTTAAAATTAGTTAAAGCTTATATTTTAGGACATCTACTTTTTAGCTCTGCATTCTATGCATGTTTTATTCAATGATTGTCTTAATGTTATTCACTTTTATATTGGTATTTTCTCTCACCTCATTTCTTTTGCTTTTTGGTTCACTGTGTGTCTCAAGCAGACAGGAATCTTGCTTTATGTGAGTTGCTGAGTCAAATTTTGAGTACTAAATCCATTCAGTTGATTCTTAGTTAACTAAGTGCTTTTTTGATTACGCAGTTGTGCAGTGTAGTAAAAATACTGGCTTTAGTTATTATACTACAAGCCTCTCAATCTGTTGTTCCTCTGCTGTCCCAGAAAATTTTCCTTTCCTTCGAGGAAGCTAAAAATTTAGAAATTAATGAGCAGTGTCTATTTCAAAGTAATATTTATTTTCTAAGTATGGAGTACAGTTTTTGTAGAAGAAAATGTTAGCAAGGATGTGGGCATAAAAAGTACAGAGAACTTTGTAGTTTATTCAGTATCAAGATTTAATTCCATTCATAACAGCTATTGCGTTTATAATTGAGGGATTTCTGAACGGTAACAAATGTTGTAGTGTTAAAATGAATTTTTTCTGCTCTTATGGGGAAAAGACAGAGGAGAGAGATAAAAATGGCAGATTTCAATTGGCCATCTAGAAACTTAGTACAGCAAAGCAAATATTTATCTAGTCTTGTTTTTAAAGAAGACAGTAGAGTATTTTATGTTCCTTCTGAGCCCTCTATATTATTTTGTGAAATAGTGCTAGATATCTCATGCCGAAGCCTCATGTTGGAGCAGCTGTGTCAGTTGGATGTTCTTGTGTCTGTATTATCCCCTGTTTTGCAAGCATACAAAATTTTCACTTGTATGCAATGACTTTTTCACTTTTTGGCTGACTGTAGTTCACTGTTTAGCTACGTGAATAACTTTCCTAGTGCAACAATGCTAATGTGAAAATGGGCATCTAGGAATGAGGAAGGTATCAGGAATTGCTTTAACAGTGTTTCCATGTGATGGGTAACCACAAATTTAGCAAAGAGGCTATGTTGCATGCTCCTTCCCTGTGGAGAAAGCTGTTCGGCATGTTGAGTTGTACTTAGTGACAAAGGCTTAAATCAAGAATTTATGTTCTTACGGGAGCGTTGCTCTTTAATACGGAATGGATACATAAAGGTGTCTATAGTTGTTGAATACTATGGATTCAAATGGCACTCTTCAATTACAAATCAGTTTAATGTTTATGTAATAAACATAAAATGTAAACATAAAAACTGTATGCAATTTCATCTCATATTGTAATACAATTGTTAGTACTACTGACTCATTTTCAATACCAAAAGTAATCGATGTAAGCTGTCAACAAGAGAAATTAAATTTGAGCCATGATTGTAAATTTGTTTTGTGTTGGAAAAAGAATTTCCAATTAAGCTGTACAGCAAATTCGCAATTTATTTTTATTCACAGTGGACCAGTAAGAAAGTTGTGGTTGGGATTCAGAAAAATGGTAGAAATCTTGCAGAGAAAAATTGAAGACTTATGTAGCCTCATTTTTATATCAGACTACTCTGAACCGTGGTACATAAAGCTAAGGAGCTTGTAGCATTTTGTAGAAACTTTGCTTTGTAGGTGTTTATAACAAGGTGAGGTGATATTGGAATGTTTCCAGTTGTATCCCAGTAAAACAGCTAATTTAGCTTCTCTTGTAGAAAGGTGCAGACAGATGTGTTTAAGCAATAGTTGCAATTTTTGCAGTAAGACTAGATGGTATTATCTGTTGTAAATATAAACATGACATCAGCTCACTAAAAGATGATATTGAATATACTGCAGTATTTTAGCATTTGTTTTGCTTCTGAACCATTTTGCATGAAGAATCTCTAATTTTATATATGTGCTAGAAATGGTAGATAAATTTTGAAAATCACACTTCAATAATTAAATGTTGGCAAAACTAAGAAAAAATTAGCTAAATCCAGATTACCCGATTGCTACTGCATTTAATGCAGAGTTCTAGTACAAAACTGTTATGGAGCTATGTGAAGTCCTCTTTGTATACCAAAACCAGAGCTTGGGTAGCAGAATTGTGAAATATAATGCTTTTTTCCTACTGGGAGATGTTGGCTTGACTATAGCAGCAGTCTCAGTGTTTAAGTATTTGAGGCATGTGTGAAATTTTAACTACAAAATAGAATCACATTTTTATTTTTAAGCATCATACTTCTGTATAGTAAATGGCCTGCTCTCTTTTTTTAACAGTAAAGGACCTTCCTCTTCCCAGATTTGTTGTGTCAAAGAATGAACAAGAATCAAGACACACAGCCTTGTATTCTTCGGATGCTGATAACCCAGCTTCATATTCAGGTGTGATTCCTCCTCCACCTGGCAGGATACAAGTCAAAAAAGGCTCTGTGAGCCATGACACAGTTCAACAACGTACATCAACTGATCAACAGGTAAATTAACTTAAAAGATTAAATGGGACTGTTAACCACTACTTGCTGCATAAGAGTCAATTTGATAGGGCTTCTAAGCTTTGTTGCTTTCAATATAGTTTCTTTTTTTAAAAAAAAAAATCATACTGGTGTACATGATACAAGACACCACATATGCTTCTGAAATACTTGCATGTAGGAGACACTTTTTTATGAAGTCTTATAATCTGTGTTTAAAATATTGAGAATTGAGACAGAAAAGAAAATCAATGTGTAAGCTATGATAGCAAATACTAAGTTGTAATCATTATGATGTTAATACCTTGTTTATTAGCTAGTTCACGTTCGCTTCCTGGTCATTGGAATAGTGGTACCGAATGCCATGGAAGACTGGATTTCTAGTCCTTCAACACGCTCCAATACCTTTAAATCTGAAATACTTCAGAAAATTTTTTTAAAGTGTCTTTTTTTAAAGTCTGCCTTACATTTTATTATTCAGCTATTTAATTGTTAAGCAGAGACAATGAGAACCAGAAGTAAGACAGAAGTTTTCATATAGCTTTTTATTGTATTCTAATAATGAGAAAACTGATTTCCTTTTGCTCACTGATTCTTTCATCTTCAGTGACAGGGTGTCTGAATAAATGAAAACGGTAAAGGTTTACAACTCTGTGCCTCCTCATAATTCCTTGGTTTTTGTAATCTTTACACTCTCTCTCCATGGGGAACTCTTTTCTGATTCTTTTCTACAAGCTAGAACACTGAGTGCAAATACTAAAATTTGCTGGGTGTATGTGTGTCTGTGCATAACTGCTGAATGACCTGTTTTCTTCCTTCTGGTATGCTCTTTTCTGGGCTTGTTTTGTAAAGAATCAAGGAACTTGCAAACATCTCTTAATCTGTCTGGGAATCAAGGAATCACTCATAAACACTTATTACTCTCTCTGGGAATAATCCAGACTGATCCAATATAAAGAAAAAGCAAACTAGCAGAGGCCATCCATAATCAGTGTTTGGCTGCCGCTTCCTTTCTCCCAAACTGGAGATGGGGACTGTAGTGAAAGGAGAGCTGGCAGTAGATCTGAAGATAGCTTGTTGTTGTCTAGTTTTGGTTAGGTGTGTTTGAGAGAGCTCCCAAGCACTTCATAAAGAAATCAAAAATCACAGATCTCCTTGATCTGATGATGGGGTTTTAGTTTGGTTGAAATAGTGTTTTGTATGCTTCCATCATGGTGTTGAGTTTATTTAGTGAACAGCTGTAATTTGATACAGGAATCTGTACTGGTGTAACTTTAAAATAAGGTCTTTTAAAAATAAAAAATTAAAAAATTTAAATAAGGTCTTTTAAAAAAAACTTTTAAAATGAGGTCTTCAAGTTCTGGATAAAGCAGCCACATATTCACAAAGGTGTATAAGCATCCAAATTTAATTTCTCCATCTTGGCTGATAGAAGCACCTTGGTATCTGTTTCACACAAGGTTGTAGGGGATCATCAGAATAAAGAAGCTCTGTGTATAAGTCCTTTGAGAGATCTGGCCCAGAAAACAGAGTCGGAGCAAATGTAACAGACAACACAGCATTGAGTCCAGCAGTTTTAAGCTGTATTCATGGTCTAGAACATCAGGGAAGTATTGTCTGATTTTGCACCCTATTGTAAAACTGCATTTTCTGTGGCTGATTCTACATTTCTGACCGTACAATAAATCCATTCAAGCAGCCTTCTTGTCCCAGTCTAATATTTATTGATTCGGACACCATGTTAGAAACAAGCTGAGAATTTTAATTCCCTTAGGCTGAGAAGGGGGCTTGAGCCCAAGTTTCTTGCTTAATGACATAAAAACTCTAGTTGCATTATTTTCCAAAAGACGGATACAGTTTTTAGCCATGTTTTTGTAGAAATTGCTGATCCAGTTGTCTTTACCTGGAGATACCACTCAGTTTTATAAAATGTAGAAAGAGGTTCAGATTGTGATTCCTCGTTGTATGCCACCTCTTTCAGTGATGAGGATGAGAAGAGCTGAAGTCTGAGAAATAAATTACAGTATGTTATTTTCCTAGGGATCGCTGTTCTTTCTGAAGGAATTTAAGTGTCAGTCTTGAATATTTCACTCTGAGAGCTTGTCATGTAGCTGTTAGATACTCCATTAGTGAGTTTGAGGTTTGATTCCCGCCCCCCCCCCAAACTGTTTATGAAATCGTAAGATATCTTAATCTTCATCTTTAAAAACTGGGTTCATTCATGTGCAGCTTTCCATATTGGTGAGATTTGTCATGCATAGGTTAATATCTTAGAATTACAAATAATTTATGTAAAAGAATTTAACTTGGAGTATTGTCTACTGAAATGTCCTAGCTAAAACTATTTCTTTATCAATGCGTTATTTTGGCAGTTCCCCTCAGTGAGCTTCACTCGGAGGCAGGGCATCAGGAAATGGCAATCAGGTTATGTTTCCAAAGGGTTAGCCATAAATGAGTTCATCTTTTAAAGTAAGCATGAACTAAGTTCAGTAATGTCCTTTTTCTATCTCTAGCCATTTTCGTGGTGGCATTTTTAGTTTATAATGGCTAAGCATTATGTAAATATAGTACTGGCCAGAAGTTTATATCTTTTTAATATTGCTAGTGTTAATAGAAGGTGACTGAAGTCACACCCAGCTATCATGGAAGCTGCAGAACTGATTCTAGGAGTCAAGCCAAATAGTGAAAGATGCCTTTACTCACTAGACAGCATGTTGACTGCACGTTCTAGTAGAGATAAAACATTGGGGAAAAATTTTTTTTTTTTGCTGACGTAATTTCTTCTTCCTAAATAATAGAGGCTAAGTAGATTGGAACACTTCTGCTGACAGTGTGACATATATACGATCACTTTTGTTGACTTAGGTATGTTAACCACGGCATATATGTGTTTCTCTATCGCTTGGAAGTAGCAGCTATGCTACTAAAAATGTTAATTCAGGCCAATCTTGAGAATCTAGATTCTACTGAGTTCTAGTGCTTTTTTTAAAAGAAATCCTCCTAGTAGAATTAGGAGCTGTCATTGTAGATGGAAGCTTTTTTGGCTTTTTTTTTTGTCTTATTCTTTTAAAAAAACTAATGTACTGAAAGCAGTTTCTTAGAAGAAGCAGCACCATTGAGATTAGGAAGTATTTTCTATCTTCTGAAAGTAGCTTACAAGTGACTAAATGTTCTCAGTATCAGTCCGTTAGATACTGCTTTTGGATGTTTTGTGTTTTGTTGTTAAAGCCAAAAAGCAAATACTTTTTCCAGTGTCTTTAAGTGTGATCCAGGTGTTGATCAGGTACTGCTTTCACCTGGCTTGCCACCTTTTCCAGGAAAGGAGG
Source organism: Fulmarus glacialis (assembly GCF_000690835.1). Classification (NCBI taxonomy): domain Eukaryota; kingdom Metazoa; phylum Chordata; class Aves; order Procellariiformes; family Procellariidae; genus Fulmarus; species Fulmarus glacialis. The sequence goes on along the minus strand of NW_009194530.1, from coordinate 63,216 downwards.
GTAGCTAGTTTCAATAGATGTTGAGGCCTTAACAGCTGAAAAACATGTATGTGGCAAATGCTCATAGGCTGAACCTTGCTATATCAGGTGGAAATAAAAGGTACTCATCTACCTATGTGTGCATTAAGCATAATACTGGCACTCTAGATTATATTGATTTATTGCCGTATCAGTGCAGCCTTAGGAGGGGACAGCTCAAATTTGGCACCTGTAGCACTCAAAATTTGATCATTTCAACTTTTTTTAACTACGTGAGAAGTTGTGTGACATTCTTTTAAGGTTTGGCCAGTAGTCCATTTCTGTTCACTTCTGTTTTGTAGATTGAACAGGTCATTCCAGGTAAAATATATCTGGTATTAAATAAATTGTTTAGGAGCACGGAGCTGGAAAAGACCTCTTGTGTCATTGAGTCTAACCCTCTATTATCATGAGAAATTGTATTAGATAATGAATTTTTAAAAGATAATCAGGGTTCTCTCTTGAAATCACAACCTTTAGTCCACACTGGCCATGTTGGGGAAAACTGTTCCAGAGCCTTAGTAGGAATATAGTGGAATATTCGTGGGAATATGGTGGGAATTCCCACTTAAGTTTACTCAGATCAGGTAATACCTATTCTTCTAACAGCTTTGTCCTTGGTATTTGCTGCAGAACACCACCAGTACTTACTGGAAAACCATTGTATTCTCCTTTAGCTTTGTCTTGCTTGACAGAACAATCCATAGTGTCAGTTTCGTCTCATAAAGTAGTTACCAGTAATCCTCATAATCCTTCTCTGCCTTTGATCCAATTTGAATTTGTTCTTACTGAAAATATTTTACTAGATTTGTATTTCTTGTTCAAAATAAGATCTCACCAGTGTTACTACTATTTCATAGGGTACTTCCCTACTTCTCCTTGATATATCTCACCTCATATACCTTAGCAGCTGTGAATAAAGCAAATCTGTCATATTTGACAGATAGTTTGGTCAGATAGTTGACCTGTGCATCCAGTCTTCTGTTTTCAGCTGATTGATTCCCATTATGCACTTTAGTATTTGTTTCCACTATGCAAGAAACTGTATTTTGTATTTTAAAACTTGATAGTTTACTGTTACCTATGTCCTGAAAAGAATGCATCCGTCTGATGCCTCCATACATTTGTTGTCAGAATTCATCAGCATGCTATTTAGTGTGCATAAACAGTTAACCTAAAGTATCAAATTAGGTCATTCCCCAAATCATTCATTCAGGAGCATTATTAGAAACTTCCCTTCAATCCCATAGTTCCCATTCTAATACTGTCCAGCTTTGCTCCTTCTGTAGCCAGTTGTTTTGCACCTTAGATTCTTGTATTAATCTCCACATTGTTGGAATGTCTTGTATGACACCCCACTGAAGTATGCTGAGGTTCAGGGTAAATGTAGGGCAGTTCCTTCATCTCGAAAATCACAAAAATACTATCAGCCAACTTAAGTAAAATTTCCCATGCTGTGATTGATCCCTTTTCCATTTGCCTCTGTGTTTTTAATTATTATTTTCTTCAAAACCTAGTCTAAAACCTTTCAAACTGTTGAGGTCAGACTAACAAGTTTGTAATTGGCTGAACCACACCTCCCCCCTCTAAAAATGTGTAGTGCTGCATGTGGAGAAGTTCACACTGAACCTTGGACTATTTTGTTCTTCAGTATGAATGCTAGTTGATTACAAAAACATGGGTTCTGCAGTGCAATTACCATCTCTAGCATAATCTTTCTTCATGATGGATCTGTTCCCTGACTCTTATGCAGGCTGTGTGGTATCAGGACCTGGATCACAACACCCTTAGAGCTACCCTTCGGATACCATGTCTGGCTTCATTGTCTCTGGAATTCTCCTTAGGAGGCTTTCTTCTGGCCTGAGGTGTGAGATCCAGGAAAAGGTTTATAATCTCATTTGACTCATGTATGCTTGCAATGCCCTTTTGAGGTTGAGATCCCTCCAGGGTTGCTTTAGCATATATTGTGTTGCCTTACGCCAGTTTGTTTGACTTGTCTTCACTAAGGTTCTTCTTTTAGAGCCTATATTTATAGTATCACCTTTTTTAATTAACATGCTATTTTTAGTAACTGCTTGTCAGTCCAAAAAAGTCCAAGTTCTGAGTCCTTGATAGTGTCTTGGTTTCGTAATTCCAGTTTGACAAAAATCATGCTTTTTTACAACTTTTTTTTAATGTGATTTTTTTTTAATTAGGATGGATTACTTATGTTAGCTATAACCTTATTTTTTTTATTAGTTATTGAGAAGAATGTTCTCAGCAGTTTGATTTAATATGAAAATGTTAAATAGTTATTAACTATTCATGTCAACATGCTTTTATTTAGATCTGTTTTCTGGAATAATTTAAAGAGGAAAAATAAATGTCTTAAGATAGTAAAAACCAGAATGTTGTAATTGCTGTGGTTTTTATTGAGGTTTGTTTGGAGAGAAATTAAAAGCAAGTGTTTTAAATGTTTAAATATAATTGCATTGAAAGTGCTGAAACAGTTTATCAAAATAAGATTTTAATAGTAGCTGATCTAATAAATGATACATCAACTAGAGTATGCAGGTGGTGAGTAAAATTGTCAAAGTTCCCAAAGAGATTAGGTGGGTAATTTCTGTTAAAATTGGTGAAATTCAAAATCGCTGAGTTATCAGTAACCCAAATTAGGCAAACTGTTGTAGTTGTTTCATCTTAGGATTTTGAAGAGCAATTTAGGTTAGGTTCTGTACCCTAGTACTCTCAGAAAAATCTGATCCCAGATATTTCATGCTTTCAAAATTAGTTTCTTTTATTAATAGATCAGACAGATGAAAGTGAACAATCCCGCTTCCTCAGCTGGAACATGCACTCTCAAAACACTCAGTTTATGAGAATGTGTGTTGCAATTGAGGAACAGAGGTGATTCTAATGAACATATGGCCTCTCCTCTGTTTACTAAAATGTGAAGCTGAGTGCAAAATTGAAGTGGAAACTTTGTACAACAAACCACGTTTTCTAGGCATGAGTATATGAAAATGACAACTTCTGACCCACTGCAAAGGCAGAGACGTAGTTGATGTTAACCTATATATAAGGGGTGAATGAACCTGTCTGTAATTACAGTTTCAATAAATCCCTACTCATTGTGTTTTCCCATGACGGCTTTTGAATCTTGAGTCAATGTTTCTACAGTCCTGCCTCCTCCCAATGCTTTTCTGGCTTGCATCTTCCTTTCTTTACACTTGCATTGAGCCGTCAGTATTTTGGCTAAGCCATATATATGTATACACACACACAGACACAGAGTCGCTTATATTTGTGTGTGTATATATAAATATATATATATATACACACACATACATATTTTTTAAGAAGTAATTAAGGAGTTTAGCTCTCCTAATCTTCTGGTCAGCTGGATCAATGAATGCCATGAGTGGTATATGAGAGTGACTGGGATTGGACAGGGGAAAGATGGTGCCACAGTAATGCCATCTAAATTTAGTTTAAACTGTTTTGGGAATGTGTGTCTTGTAATGATGATAAAGCTGAAGATGTGGCTTTTTTCTCCT
>NW_009194530.1:8804-59515 GCF_000690835.1 Fulmarus glacialis | reverse complement strand
GGCTTGTCCCTCTTCCAGAAGTTTTTTGACATCAGAGTTGATGACGTGCTTTTGCTGTTTAATAATTTTGGAGTCTGTAAGCTGAAGCTCCAAATCAATTGCGAGAAATCTGTAAAAGTTCAGAATTCTGATATAACATTGACTGGAACATTGAGAACGAAGTTAATTATTTGTTATGCTTGTACTTCTGATGATCTGATTACTGTTATTACCTGCTTTACAGAATCACATGAACCACACGTAAACAATTAGAAGAATTTAAGTTGAGGATCATATTTACAACTTCTTCCTATGCCTTGAGCATAAGGCCAAATGTTAGATGGAGGCTTACTCAATAGTGACAGTTGTAAGCTTCATTAGGGCAAGGCTGTTTCATGAGGACTATGTGTCAAGAGTTTTAATGTTCACATGCAGTGAACACTCACACTAGAAGTAGTGAGTGGTTTTCTTTAGGTAGACTATCATACATTTGTCTGCCTCAGGTTTTCTTCTGTGTCTTTCTGGACCATCTGACTTACCAGATTAAGAGTACTGGAGTAAATTAATAGTGTCTGTGACCAAGCATAGCTTTCCCTAGGTTTACTTACGGTATTTTGTCTGAAAATTCAAACATCCTTCAAATCTTGTTTGATAAAAGATGGCTTGTATAAAAGCCAATGGAAGAGAAAGCTTTTCATTGATTTCAGTGATGCATCATCATGGTTCTCCTAGCACCTGTTGCACTATGCTAAGCGGACTAACCATTCAACCTCGGTTCTAGCTTCAGCCTGCAAGTGGCATTCTGGATGCCCTCACTCCTTCCCCTCTTGCCCCCATGTAGCTGTAAGAGTAGGAATGTACTGTCATCTAAAATAAATTCCTTGTCAAGTAAGATGTTAAGAGGAGGAATCTTCAGGCAAATTTCAGAAAGGCATGTAACTGCAACAAAAGATCTTGAACTGGTGGAGGTACTGTGGAAAAACAGTGACTTTGTGCAATCAGCTGGTCCCTGAATTAAAAGTTGAAGTGAACTAGTACTGCTCTCAGCTACTTTGTAAAACTCCTTGCCAATACATATGGGCATCATTTAAATGCTTTGAATGGAAAGTTCAAAATCTTGTGGCCTAGGAATTTGTTTTAAAGAAATCTGACTCAATGGTGAGAACTTTCAGAAAATACCTCAGTTGCAGAATCAACCAGGTTGGCCCTGTATCCCAGGAAATATGAAAATCAGAGTGGGGGGAAAAGTGAAATTTTGCATCAACACATTAGAAAGTAACCAGTAATCATGCCCCTAAAACATTTTTGTTAGGATGCATGTAGTTTTAGTATGTACCTTGCATGGAGAAGAGTTTGTTTATGGCACTTTCTCATTGACTTCTAGACTTTTGCAGGTGTAATATTGATTTAAAAGCATAATGACCCTCGAATATTCAGCAAAGAAAACCAGTTCAGTTTTGGGAATCACGTGGAAGTCTGTGGTCAGTCTGGCTGTTGGTACTTGATAGTATGTTAACACAGAGTACCAAACTTTTTTCCTTGTCTACTGCTGAAACAGATTTTGAGATTTTTAGGTTTGTTTTTACTTTTCAGGAAACTGAGTTCAAGCTTTGCTTTCTTGTACTTGTTTTCACTAATACAATGTAGTTCAAATTGGGAGATCTGGCAAACAGGAATTTCAAAAGATCTAGATACAGGGAGAAAATTACTTTCTACTATATAAATACTTTGTACAATATAAATTATTTTTCCTTTGTATTTTATTTGAAATGGAATAATCTGGTAATCTGAATGTCTTCTGAGAACTGATTCCAGGTAGAAATTGCATGTGTGATTCTCTGTTTTCCTACCTGTTCAGGGAGAATATAGTACAATACGGGATTAAAGAGAAGCTTGAGCCTTAACATCAGTGCAACACTACCTTGTAATTTGGACAGCAGAGAAGTATATCCTAGATGGCATCATTCTTTGAAAAAACTGCATCTATGTTTTTGCATATTAAAAAAAAAAATGGCCTGTCTAGTGATTTGGTTTTTTTAATGTTTAATTCTGGTCTGTTTTTTTAAATGAAAGTAACTGATTGTGAATCACGTGATGAAAATTAGGTATGATAATAAGTTGTACAGTAAGTAATCTTTTCTTTTGAGACCTGGGTTCAAATGTAACTTTTATCACAAGTGAAAGTGAGTCTTATAATTTAGTTTCCTTTGTAGCTAAGCCATTTAACTCAGCATTCTGTTGTCTTAAGAATGCCAGGTTAAAAATATATTAGGTGATGATGTTTGAAGCGAATGTGTCCAGTTCCAGTCATACTGTACCTGACTTCTCCTGTTCCCTCATTTTAATAAGTACTACAATTTTCACTCTCTAAAATGAGACTTTAACTGCAGTGATGGTTTTTCCTACAAGTAATGGTTTTAGATAGGCTTTTATGTATTTAGTCATTTAGTAAAAAACTTAAAAGGTTCCTTTGTTTTATTAGGAGTCCACATCTCCAGTTGTTTCACCACAGCAATCCCCACCAACCTCTCCACATACATGGAGGAAGCACAACCGCCATCCCAGCGGAGGGAATAATGAACGACCTCTTGCTGGACCTGGGCCTTTTTGGGCTCCATTTAGTGAAGCACAACCAGGTATAAATGTCTTCTGTTATGCTTCAGCTGTAACCCAAAGTTGTGGAATTCTTAAATAAGTATATTGAATGAGTTCAGGGCAGTTTATCTTTGTATTTTCCAATCCTGGAAGCTTTCTTGCAGATTCAAATGTTCGTGTGTATGGCAGCACTGTGGAATCTGTGGTCTTGCATATGGCGGATCTATTTCTTAGTGTGGTATCGGAAATGGTTAGAGTTTGAGTATGAAAGTTCCCCAGTGGAAAGTTTTCTAATACAAAACTGACATCCTACTGAAGTTGTGCAGGAACTGTCAGTATACCCAAAAACATGGGGAGCTCAAGGGAAAGCAGCAGATAATGTATTGGTTGTTTGAATTATATTTCTGGTAAATTAGATGAATTGTCAGAACAACTAATTCTCTTAACATTTTTTTTTTGCTTTCTTTAAAGCTTTTGTAAACGTAACTGAAGCTACTGTATCTTCAGTCTGTCAAGGTAGAACCAGTTGTTTCAGTTTCAGTACAGCTTTTCATCCTTTATTGTTCTTCATTTAACATGAAGACCCTCCCTGTTGTTTGTATCGCTGTGCTCAGATTTTAAAAGTTTTCCCTTTTAATATCTCATGTTTCAAAAAGTTCTGTTTTCTGATACCTGATAGACTTAATAAATTTGGGAACAGCGGAGCAATTCTAATTCAGATTCTGTTTTTGATGATACTGCTGAATAATATGTTGTATTTTGTAGGCTGTAGTTTCAGACTGAACTGTGGTTGGTTGGTTGATTTCGGTTGTGGTAGTCCAAAATTGATCTGTAACCTTTCAATTTATGGTCATTCTGTAGTTATAAGTATCCATGCAGGACCAGGGATTCTGTTGTTAGAATTGGTTGGATAAGGAAATAAAACTTACTTTAGAAGTGAAATGGGTTGTATGCAGAGGTTTATGCCAGTGTCATGAATGTTATTTGCTAGTAAGTGCCGGTCAATTTAGAATAAAAAAATAAAGATTATTAGTCTGCTCATTACATATATAATCACTTCTAAGGGTTCAGTCCAGGCATTGTGATTTTTTCAGCAGCCAATTTGTTGACTTTTTTCTTGCATAGTTTAGTTGATTTGCTTTTCTTGAAAGCTGAAATATAAGTTTGTCTGGTAGCTGATTTCTAACTTCTGAAGGTCAAGGACTCCAGGAGAAGTAACTTTTTTTTTTTTAATATTGTCCTCTTAAAAATAATAAAAATACCATGTTAATATTTCAGTTTGGCAGTGCTTTCCCTGTGATGTCTAATGGATAAATTTTTCAGCAGTAGTTTGAAAATATTTTTGAACTAACTCAATATTCATCAATTTTATATTCCCTACTGAAACACATTCATAGTGTGTTTAAAGTAATTTGGAGATACTGTTATAGAAGGATTGTCTGTTCTGCCAATGCTATGGATAGAGTGGATTTTCATATATTAGTTTAACAAAAATTGTCATCCTGATTCACTGTGGGTGATTCTTTTGCACTGCAGATGATTAATTATTCCTTTGAATTTCAGCTGTTGTAGACAGTTCGTCATTCTTTTTCCTCTCTTGAGCCTACTTTTTAAGGACAGTATTTTTAGAAAAATGATGTTCTGCTGACATTTAGGTAGAACCAGATAGACTGTTCGTTACTTTTCTTCAAATTGGCACTGCAAGCTCATCTTGATTCCGATGCGAGATGGTCTTGAGAAATGAGGTGATTTGAGGTAATTAAAATGAGGTAATTAACATGATATTATTTCAGTAGGATTTAAGGCAGGGCTATGCCATTTCACTTGTGATCCAAGAAAAGTAAGAACCCAGGTCTCTCTGCTTGTGTTTCACATTATGTGAAACATTGTTTGCGGGTAATGGGGTTGTCAACTGAATGCATGGAACCTCAAGTGTGAAAATGTTTCTGATGGGTCTAATAATAAACAGCATGTTGCCTTAAACCAGAAGGACAAAAATCAAAACATATTTTTTTTGTTTGGAGAAAGATGTTTTTAAACAGGAAGATTCTGTCTTACGCATAGTAAAGACACTCCAGTGCATCATCGTACTCCCACCATGAACAACATTAAATAGGGCTTTCTGTATCAATTGGACTGTACAATAATTATTAGATAATGACTCAATTGTTGTTTTTAAAAAATCTTACCCCTTGTCTTGTATCAGAAGTCAGAAGTCGTAAGCATAACTTATAGCCGTAGTTCTCAAATTTCTTGAGGAAGAAAACCTGTTCTCATCTCAACAGAGCAAAAGAATTTAGATTGTAAAAATTTTTTGCCACTGTGTTGTCCAGTAATTCAATTAGGATAGCGTTAGCGATGCTTCATAAGTAGCTGGACTCTGAGGCACTGTCATGACTAGCTCAGTGTGCTTACACATAAGTGACCTGAAATCAGAAGCCAAGGCTTGTTACCATCTTTCTTCAAGGCTTTTTGTAAAGAGAGCCCCAAAGGGTGCATGTATTTTACTTTAATTTCAGGAATTAAAAGTTCAGTGACAGACGTTGATCACCTGCATAGAATGAAGTTTATAGTTAGTTCAGGTCTCATCCTTAAATGTCTGAGTCAATTCTACTAAAACCTGAGTGTCTCAAGTCTTCCAGGTGTCTTTGATTTAACAATTTAAGATAAAGCTGTTCAAAAATCATGTTGTTATGTCTCAGTTCTGGCTTGCATCTCTGATCTCTTTAACATTTTTTCTAGATCAGTCTTCATAGACGGATACAGTGGATGACTGAACCCTTTGTAGGAAACAGAATTGTATATGAGATGAGAGCGTCTTATTCCTATAGTTACAAGAGAGGAAAAAAAATACTTTATACTTTTACCTTTTCAGCTCATTTTGCACTACAACTTCAGCTGCTAGAAGGATTCTGACTGTGACAAACTTGGGAGAAAGAACTCCTTCCCCACTCCAGGTGGTAGTTGAGTGGCATGTCAGAATAGGGGCTGGAAACTATTTTTTATTACCTTGTCGTCTGTCTGGACTGGAAGCAAAGCAGAGCATTTATGTTGGTAGTAGCCAAATAATGATTTCAAACTAGTCAAAAAATCTGGGGTTTTCTGTTCAGTCGTAGGACCTCTGTTAGCTTTCCTTGTCATTACATCAGAGTTGTGTTTTGTTGTCCGAATATGTATGAGAACTTGCAGCCCTAAGCCACACTTTTTTTTCCTTGTTGGGAGAGATTTTACTGCAGTTCCTGAAATCAAGAATCAGAAAACTTCATGGACAGAAGTGGAACATGTCTACTGTGCTAACAGTTCACTTGCATCTTTAGGTCCTGAGATATTTACTGTGCTTGCAGGGGACTGAATAGTCCTTTTTCTCCTAGTTACTGCTTCAATAACTGTTGATAATCGGCCTTGTTACAACTTAAGGATTATTCTTACCTTGATGTGATTATTGAGGGAGCAAAGAGCTCTACAGCGTTTTATCTTATTGCCAAAATTGTACTCACCTTCTCGTTTTGTTTCGTCACGAATTGGTGGTAAGGAGAGCTCTTGCTAGTTTACAAAGTTAGTTGAAAATTTAGTTCTCTGTAAGTAAACCCACATTTGTATAGTTACAAGCTACTCAGATGTTATCTAGATAGACCATTTCTTACACTTGGATTTGTAGCTTAAAGTGAGGGGGTAACTTTTCTATCACAGGAAATGAGATCATTTTCCACAAGTTATCAATGTGTTGGTAAGATATTCAAGCTAGAGGAGAAGGATATAGAGCAGCCACAGGAATTCAAGTTAGGTCTTCATATTAAACATAGTGCATTAGACTTCACCAGTTAGTTCAAATCTGGTAATTGGTCTTAGGCCTACTCTCCATTCAAAGTGCTGTTAATGGTGTTCTCACTGATGAAAATGCACACAGACCCTTGAAGGTTGTTTCTTCATTGGGTTACAAATCGTAAAAAAATAAAAATACACTGACTCTTCTGAGTCTTCTCTGTGACCCAATTTTCTTCCACCTTCCCTTCTACCTCAGTGTTGTGTGTATAGATCCAGGTGTTCACAGTTACTAGTAAAGTAATCTTTCTCCAGTGTTCTCCAGCCTTCCCATCCTGTATCTGAAAACATTGCATCGCAGAGTGAATAACAGGAACAGTAAAGCAAGAGTATTCTTGTTGGGTGATTTGAACAGGAGAGAAAGGAAGCAGTTCTTGTAATACTTGTAAAGTACTCGGAAGGTATGACAATTTGGTGCTACTGGCATCTCCATTGCTGTCAAAGTACTGCTTTGGAAGAGGTGCTGTGCTAAGTGGGGTACAAATTGAACTGTACTAAGACAAGCTATTGGGAGAAATAAAGGCGGAGTAAATATATATAAGGTTAGTGGTAATAATGTCAGTGACTGAGGGGCAGAAAGGGGAGAGCCATTGTATCAAAAGTAAAATTTGAGTGTGGCATATCCATAGGAGAGACAGGACGGACTTGTCTGAATCTTGCTGTCTGTTAGCCCTGTGCTGAGAGAGACTAGGTGGAGAGAGACTCTGAGCTTTTCTGCACATTTCATTCTAGTGTTTTAGAGTTAGGCCAGCTACTGAAGAAGAACCCCAAGGCAAAAAGCATTGTCAAACTCATTGCCTTTATTCTCAGCAATTTTGGATAAAGTCACTAGAAGCTCCAGGCCACATCAGGAGCTTCCAGAAGTGGAGGACAAATTTGGGAACAAAAGGAGTAGTTAATAGTGGCTTTTTATCCTAGTAAAGCTAACTTAAAAAAAAAAAGAAAAAAACAAAACCAAACAAAACAAAAATCCAAAAAAAGCCCCTTGGTATTATTCTTATATTTTTATGAAATTCAGAAATAATGTAACCTCTCCATTTTGTATATTTGACTTATCTCCTCCTTCAAAAAATCTTTCTCCCCCTGGAAATCTCAATTTTTACTCTATGTAATGTAAGATTAAATGTGTTGTGCACAATTATGGCTGTTGTACGTAGGAGAAGAGCAAAGATAAACCAGTTCTAAGCATTTCTCTCATTACTTTCTCCTAGGAAAAAGGTCATTTATGGAATGAAAGAGTAATTGCATACTGCCAGATATTAAATAGCAATTTTGTATACTAACAATGTTACTGTCACTTTAGATGTTAGCCCTTAGTGCGCCTCACTGATTCTCAGATTTCCTTCACTCTGTTCACTGCAAATTGTGGACTAATAGTGTCATCAGTCTCCAAGAACCTGAAATTGTTGATATTTGTCAGCTTCTTAAATAGATTACCTGTATATAAATGGACTTCTCATAGCAATGTTTTTAGTCAGCATCTTGACAATGAATCCTTGGGTTTTATTGCTTCAGTTTGGATCTTAGTGTCAGGATTAAAATTATGATATTAATGTCATATTTCTTGTTTGTGGGTTGTGTGGAGGGCTTACAGAAACTTACAAGAAGTTGACCTGCCTTTTAAAGGAAATTTACTTCTACATATGAGGCAGAAGTTCCTATCTAAGTATGACTTCAACATATTTCAAGAGAAAGCATTTAGTTGTGCAAGCAGAGTAGATTAAAGTAATCAGTTTCACAACTGCTGTTTAGATTTAAGGAGTTCAGCATTTCTTTTAGGAGTCAAGGAGTAGAATGGATTACTGGGATTCTTCTAGACTTGTTCTAGATGGTTTGTTTTCCCTCTGATCAGAGTTCCTTAAATTTTTAATTTGCAACTGCAATTTAAGAGAATTTTGGGGGGTTTGTACATAGAGCAGTGGGTGGCCAAATCTTTCTATAGTTGCTTCATCATTATTTTAATATTAAGATGTTGACCATCAGCAGTACTTCAGAAGTAGATTATAACAAGGCACTGGGTGAATCTCAATTACTGTGTTCCAGATAGTTAATATGTGGCAGATGTCAGCACTCTATAAGGATGCCTTTATTATTCTTGGACTGTTTTTAGGCAACTGAGTTAAGTTAGTTTAGAAATAATTTAGAAAAAAAACTTATCTGTGCCAAAAAGCCTGATTCTTAAGAGGGATTTCTAAGGCCTTGTGCTTTGAGTGGTAAACTAAAACCTAAAAAAGGAAAAAAATTAATAATAATGATAATAAAGTTGCATGCTAATATCATATGCCACTTTTAAATAGTTGTCCATACACGTGTTGCTTATTTCAATTAAGTGAAAATGTGGAGTATTAATTAACTCATTCAAAACCCATTAAATGGGTAAAACAGAATTTAGATTTTACACATGTTGCAATAAGCTTGTTCCTCACTTCTGTCTTTTTAGTACAGATTTAAGCCGGCCTAAGGTGAAAATCTACAGGAGTGAGTTGTCAGGAGGGGAACTTTGTCACCCTGGTGCAATTTGGTTTTCATTTTCTTTACCATTCTACAAGTGTGTATCTCCCTGACAGGAGCATATGTTTCAGGATTTTTTTTTTTTTTTTAACTGCTTTCCATATCCATAGTTCTTACTCAGTTTTTAAGGTTGTCTTTTGAAAGGAAATGTTTCTTCTACTTTCAGGCTCATCTACTTCTAGTGATCCCATATGGTCTGGCCATTCACCACCTCCCCATCAAGAAAATTGGGTCAGTTTTGCAGATACCCCACCAACCAGTGCTCTTTTAGCCATGCATCCTGCTTCTGTCCAGGTGTGACACTTTATTGGTATTTGATTTGCTTCATTCAGATTGATGTTGCAATCCTTTTTTTCTTTTTTCTTTTTTTTTTTTAATAATTTTCATTGCAGATGTTTACTGTGTATCTGTGCTGTAGTCTGTTCAGTGCTATTTACCCAACAGATACTTGTTTCATTGAGTTGACTTCATTTGGAATGATTAACTGAAAGCTACTAATTTAAAAAATGTCAACAATTATGACTTTAAAACATTTGTGTTTAGCTTTTTTGCATACGTGCCATACTTTTTTTTCTGCTTACATACCTGCAGTCATTCCTATCCTTATGTATCAGTGTGCAAAAATACCCTGTCATTATTCTATAGATGCAATCTGCTGATAGTTCCCTGCAGTTTTTAAACTACTGTGAGATTTAACTATGCTTTATTTTTTGAAGGCAAGAAGTTGAGAATTCATAGAAGCATTTTAGGTAGATAATACTGAGGAAAAATATTTCATTTCAGGACCAGACAACAGTACGAACTGTAGCATCAGCTACAACAACAAATGAAATTCGTAGGCAATCAAGTAGTTACGATGACCCCTGGAAAATAACTGATGAACAAAGGCAGTATTATGTTAATCAGTTTAAAACCATTCAGCCTGATCTAAATGGATTTATACCAGGTAAGTTACTCTTTAAAAAATATGATTGTGGGTGCAGCAGTTCTGTTACAAAGACTTTGTTGTTTACTTAGGTTTACGTACCATTTTGAAGTAAGTTCTGCATTTTACTGATAATGTTCTTGTAAAGTCCAGTATAATTCAAGAAAGGACTTGAAACTAATTTGCCTTTTTCCTTTGTTTAACCCTAGTAATTAGTGCCATTTTTCCCAAAACCTTTGCTAAATAGCTCATCTCCTTTACTATAACTCTAAGTCTTCTAATGATTTAACTTGCTTTAGATATTAAAAATGGTTGTTGTAATTTTTCAGGATCTGCAGCTAAAGAATTTTTCACTAAGTCAAAACTACCTATTCTTGAACTTTCTCATATTTGGTAAGTGATGTGTCTTTATTTGGGATAATTATTTAGAAAGATGACAGCTATCTGGCAGTCATCTAATAATCTACTTACTAAAAGGTGTTATTAAGTGAAATTTCATTAGTACTCTAGTATGTTCAGTCCTACTTACATTTATGCCAATATTATTTTAGTGGGCTTTAACGGGTCTAGGCTGGCACTATTTACAAGGCATTTTGAGCTGTTGAAGAAATTTCAAACATTTCAGAGTAAGAAATAATTTATTTGAGGTTTTTATTGTTAAAGATGCATTTAAATTTAAAGAATTAATTCCTTATCTGTATTTATTTATTCAAGTCTAAGTAAGTTTAAATGAAATGTACAGATGCAAATATTTTTAAATGTACTTAGTGGGACTAGATGACAAATTTAGTTTTGACTTGGTGCAAAGCTTGTACTTCATTGTATTGTAGAATTCATACTGCATCATTGCATGCTATCATTAAATGGCTTACCTCGGCAGATTTGATCTTTCTTTCAGTGTAATGATTTCTAATTCAGGTATTTTCCCATTTAAAATAAATCATGCGGCCTCAGCACTATTATTTCTTTAATATACTTTGCCAAAAATCTGAGGCCAATAATATTGTGTAGTACTGTCTTAAATGAGTTAAAAACCTGGACAGATAAAAGTGGGTTTAAATGATCTTTAAGCTCTAAGAAATGTTATTAATGAAGGCTCATCTTCTTTGAAGAATAAAGCATGTAACACTAATATGAAGTGTTTAATAGGGTAAAATGAACTATAAACTGCATTCTTTGATCCTCCAAGTAGCATAACAGAAGTATCTCTTTTGGAAATAAAATAATAGTTAAGAAATTTTATTTATACTAAGTTTTCCTTTTTAGGGAACTGTCAGATTTTGATAAAGATGGTGCATTGACATTGGATGAATTCTGTGCTGCATTTCATCTGGTAGTTGCTAGGAAGAATGGGTATGATTTGCCAGAAAAGTTGCCTGAAAGTTTAATGCCCAAACTGATTGATTTGGAAGACTCAACAGGTAAGACATGCTTCAACACAAATGTCACTATTTTCAAATGATGGTATAGTTGAGGTTACGGTATATCAGCAGATAATTATAGGTTTGTATGAGCATAATGCATTAGTCAGTATGAAGTAAAGCAACGTGCAATTTTTAGAAATCTTAATCATTGCTAAGAGCTAATCTGAGCACATACGTATTTCTGTACAGGGAGATGTTATTTAGGAACAGTACACATATTGACTATTACATTTGGAAATACTGCCACCTTCAAAGGTTAAGGAAAACAAAATTGTCAGAGCATGGATTTTATTCATGATCAGCTATTGTATTCCAAATTCCCAATCCAGCTATGCTTCAAACTTGCTTTCAAATGAATATGCTTTCTGTTCACTCTCATTTCTGAAAATATATCATGAGTTTCTAAGTCTTGAAGGTACTTTTAAAATATTCCCAGATTCAATGCCAGAGATAGGACTGTGTAGTTTAAAAGTACAGGATTGGTAGCACAGACTTTTTTTAATTCTACTCCTGACTTGACAGTAGGATTTATCCTCCATTGCTTTGGCACCTAGTCTTTCTGTGCATAGTCCTTTATCTTTTGTTGTGGTTTAACCCCAGCTGGTAACTAAGCCCCACCCAGCCGCTCGCTCACTCCCCCCCGGTGGGATGGGGGAGAGAATCGGAAGGGTAAAAGTGAGAAAACTTTGTGGGTTGAGATAAAGACAGTTTAATAGGTAAAGCAAAAGCCATGCACACAAGCAAAGCAAAACAAGGAATTCATTCATTACTTCCCATCAGCAGGCAGGTGTTCAGCCATCTCTAGGAAAGCAGGGCTCCATCGCGTGTAATGGTTACTTGGGAAGACAAACACCTTCACTCACCCCCTTCCTTCTTCTTCCCCCAGCTTTATATGTTGAGCATGACGTCATATGGTATGGAATACCCCATTGGCCAGTTGGGTTAGCTGTCCTGACTATGCTCCCTCCCAGCTGCTTGTGCACCTGGCAGATCATGGGAAGCTGAAAAGTCCTTGACTACTGTAAACACTACTTAGCAACAACTAAAACATCAGTATGTTATCAACATTATTCTCATATTAAATCCAAAACACAGCACTATACCAGCTACTAGGAAGAACTCTATCCCAGCCAAAATCAGGACACCTTCGTATGCTCCCAGGTAGCCATTGAATGCATGAGTTCTGCTTGTTCATATGTGCCAAAAACTCAGTCCCCTAACTGAAAAGCAAACTACTGTTCCATGTAAAAGTAGTGTTTAAAAACAGGACGCTTGTGGCCATCTTTCTTTTTTATTTTAAAACAGATAAAGGAAACTGAATATTTTAAAACTGCTTAAAATACTTTTTAACAAGCAGTCTTTGCTTGGAAAGTCAGATTATACTGTGGGTTCACAGGTACTATGATTTCCTAGAATTTCATTTCTTTTTACTATATACTTCAAAGGGGATCTCTTCATACTGTGTTTGTAGGATGTCAGAGACTTTCATCTGACAATTATTGATGAGTTCTTAAGCTAGATACTGTGGCTCTTACTACCTCTGCTTTAATAATTAAACCATTTTTTGTGGGAGTAGCTTGGCTCCTCAAAGAACCTTTCCAACAGCAGTCAGCTGCAACTGAAGTGTTTTCAATATGAGTAAGCATTTTACTATGACAAAGATACTCATAAGAAATATCTACAATTAATTGGGTGAATACCTATTAAGTGTCTAAAACCTATTCATTCTGTTTATTTTTGTGTTAAGGGGATGACCAAGCAAAAATCTTGATAGGAAATGGAGTAAAATTTATTTGTATAAAACATTGTTAGTTTTTGAAAAAAAAAAAAAACAACCAACAACTATATCTCTACCTGATCTTCTACTGCCTTTATTGGTAGTAGATTTCAAGGCCTTTATTGTTTAACTGGAGTTGTCTAGAAACTTTATAAATTGGACATTAAACCAAAAAGTGTTATGTGTATGTTTATTGTTCTTATTTTACAGGCAACTTTGTTAATGTAAAACTTTGTGACTTATTTTCATGAGGTACGAAGTGGTCTTTAAATTTGAGGAAAAACTACTTTTAAAAGTATTAAAAAAAAAAGTTTTTCCCTCTGGTATTAAAGGGAAATTACCCTGTTTTAGTGAATGTTAAAAGGTTACCATGCTGTGTAAGCTGTTCTGATTGGTACTTGATTCTGCTGTTATTAATAGCTACAATGAAAAGTGACAGTTCTTGCAAACTTGTGGAGTTTTATCCAATTAACTAGTTTTTGGTTTTTTGGTTTGTTTTTTGTTGTGTTGGTTTTTTGTTTTGTTTTGTTTTTTTAATTTGGGCCTCCAGCATTGGAAATAGCAAATCTTTTCTAGCATCTAACATGATTTATCACCAAAACTTGTATGTTGAATAAAAGACTTCAGGAGAAGTTATATTGACTTGACTATAGTTTTACTTGTAGTTACAACAGTCCAAATCTCCAGTATACACTTATTATTTTAATCTAAATTAAAAGTTACTCATAGGTCTATATGCAGACTAATGTGCATGTTAAATTACATGGATTCAACTGAAGGACTGTAAAACAGCCTAGAAAGATCAAACAGTTAAATTTCTATAATAATTTTTTCTTTTTAGTTCCCATAAAAACTGTATTTCAGTAAAGCTTGCTTCCAACAGCCTTCTCAGAAACAGAAACTGTAAAGTATGGCATTGGAGTGTCTTTTTGAGTGCACTTTTTTCATGGGATACAACTTTCTCAGAGAAAGAAATTGTTAGTGATTTTCTGCTGACTGAAGAAGTCTCAGGGTGAATAACATACTTTCAAACTGTTCAAAAAGGTGAATTATTTGAATGTCTTTCTAAACCAATGTGCAAGATGGTTAACAATAAGTTTAAAAGTGGTAACAATACCCTTATTAATTCTGTCCTTTTGTTAGAAACTTTCCCTTTGATCTTCCATGCTTCTGCTCTGATCTTGAAACTTGCTGTCTCTTTCCATTTTGACTTCTGAACTAGTGGCCAGCAGAAAGAAAAGTAAAGGCTCCTTGCACCCTATGTCTCTATTCAGACAGAGGGAGGGAAGAACCCTTGTGGTCTACTCTGGCAGCCTCTCCCTCATCAGCTGCTGTGAATCTACTATGTGACCAACTCTCACAAACCTGTTAACATATTGGTCTTGTCTTGCATCTGGTTTCATGATCAGGGATATGTATTTCTCTGACATGACATAGACCTATTGTATAATAAGGCATTTATATATTTGGTCATTTTTCTGGTATAGCACTATGCTCCTACAGAATTTTAATAGAAAAAAATGTTAAATGAGGTGCTGATATCTTTCTGCTGGCTAGGGAGAGAAATGAGGTGTTCTAAGTTCTTAGAATAATGTGGTAATTCTACAATACGTTTGAATGGTTTTAGTATTTTGAATTGGATCAAATACCTCAAAGAATTATTTGGATTGCAGCAGCTCCACTTAAGATTTAACGTTGTGTTGTGGTATTTGTAGATAGATAATGTCAGCTCTTCAGAATGAGCAAGATCTGTCTGCGTAAGAACAGCCTGTAGAAGAAAACTGCAGTGAATGAAAATGGGAGCATGAAGTCAGGCAGTTGTGCAAATACTTCTCTAAGTGCTTATATATTTATTTTATGAATTGAATACTGTTGATAGCATCTGCATCTGTCTTGGGAAAATTTATGATCTGCAGCTGAAAAGAGTACTAGTCTCACTTCCTATTATGTAAATAAATGTGAATATTTTTCTTTAAACTCAATTTTATCTCAGTTAGTAAAAGCTACCAATCCTTTACAAAACTCAGAGCAAGTTTTGCTTTTCTGTGAATTTGTTTTTTGTTTGGGCTGCTGCAACAATGCCATTTCTTTGTAAGAAAAAGAATCTGCCATGCTTTGTGTCTTACACAACTTAATTACTTTAACCCCCAAAGTTTTCCATAGGTGTCTTATGCATATTTGCAAAATTCCATGAATTACAGGTAGCGGCATAGTCTATCCACAGCAGTTTTCAGCCTTATCTTTTGACCTTGTGTTTATTTAACACTAGTAGTTAGTTCAGTTATCTACTGCACCACCGTGGAAATGAGGATTTTGAGTGGTTTTCTTAACTCAGAAAATTCTTACTCATATTACACTTGAGAGCAATTGATATGCAATATGCATCCCCAAAACATTACCACTGGCATATTTTGAACTTAGTATATTATTTTGTGTACAATGACCACAGCATGCCATCTTGGCTACTTGGTGACATCATTGGGCCTGTAAATATCAGCTTGATGTAGCCTGTTTTTTATTGCCAGATGCTTTTTGCCTGAAGCAGGTATTAGATGCAGTTTCTATCTTGAATAATTTGTAAAGCCATTTTCCCTAAAGGACAGTAGTAGAAGATGCTAAGTGCTGGGCACAGTTTTGGGAACATTGAGTCTCAACCTGATGCCTAGGTATTTACAGGAAGTTTACAAGACCTTTGAAAATTTGATGAGTTTCTGGTTTCTTTGTGTGACTTTTTTCATGTCAGTAGCACCTCAGCCTTCCCTGACCTCAACATGGGACAATTAATTTCTTTCTGGACTTCACTGTTTTGGCTATTCTTTTTAGGCGGTGCCTCTTGCTGTCCCCAGCAGCACTTTGGAGACAATAATGGATTGTTGTTGGTTTTCAAGGGTGCAGTTGGTCACCATTGACTATTCAAGTGTTTTCAGTTCAAACTTTTTGTTGGTGCCAGTTTTACACCACCACACACATATGCCTCCTCCACTCCCACATGCCATACAGCTCAATTTGACACTGGATTTGTTATGAGTTTCTTCTGAATGGAAGACAGCAGACAGAATATTGAGCTGTCATAGCAGAAGAGCAGGCTACAGAGTTAAGCTCTTCAGGAGCCTGAAACCAGACCTTTTTATAAATTTTAATCAATTTTTGGTACAGCGTATCACGCATTCTTGTGGCAGTCGTCTTCAATCACTTATCTATTAAGCAGTTCTTATAAATGGTAATTTAATTAAGCCATCTTTCCTCTTGTGCAGTATTTTGTCTTGTTCAGAGTTCTAATTCTTTGGATTACAAACATCTTGTTAATATGTCTAGCTACTTATCAGTCACTCTTTCAACTGTTCCTGTTACTTACGTTATACATTTGTAATCTGAACTTCAGTTTTTTGAGGCTTTCAAGGCATTGCTTTAGCTTGTATTGCGGTGTCTAGCAAAGTAGAAGACACTGTAAGCACGATTTTACTGTGTTATGCAGAATGCTTAATCTGCTGTTCAGATTTTACTCAATTCTCTTATAGTTTGAACAGAACAAAAATAAGTGTGCTGCATCATGAAAATTTGTACAACTCTGAAGGAGGAGTGCTTCTGCAAGGGACTGTACTTGCTGAAAGCTCAGGGAAAACTGAAGTAACAGTAACAATGTACAGTTGCAACGTGACAGCTGCTAGACTTGTTCAATTTGCAAAATGTAGTGAATGGGAACACCATTGTTTTAGTAAGGAGGCTTAAAACTTGAAATATTCTTTGGGGAATAATCTAAGGGAATGGTTTTCATATTTTGGGTTTGTGTTTGCATTGGTATACTGGTTTTGCTTTAACCTTTCATATAAGAAAGTATTTTATTCTGTAAGATAAACTTCTCGGTGCTGGATTTGATGTAATAAATATCAGTGTGAAGTTATTTTCTCATAATGTAAGAATGAATTATATTTATTTCTACATGTAATCAAAATCTAAAAATGCTATTCAAAACTCCTAAGTACCAGGACATAGTATGGTACAGAGTCGTCTTCAAGGTCCATTTTTTTAGAAAGATCCTCAAAATAAGAGTAGCACCTGATAAATAGTATGTTTGACTTGAATGAATGTTTTTTGTCTGCTGCTAAGTATTTATTTGGAGAAGATGAAACCAAAGGGTACTTTGCACTTTCCATGAGATGTGAGCAGCTCTTCTGAGAATAAACTGAATGCAATTCCTGATTTTGGTTTATAGTGATTCCTGTCATTTCAGAAGTTGGGGAACAGACTGGTGAGGTAGGTTACTCCAGCTCTCCAGCAGAAGCACCTCCAAGCAAGTCTCCATCAATGCCATCCCTAAACCAGACCTGGCCAGAATTGAATCAGAGCAGTGAGGTTAGCACTTTTATTTACGAGTTATTTCATTGCCAGTCAATAACTAAATTGTGTATGCATCCATTATTCATCATAAGTGGATTGTTGATCACAAATTGTGAAAAAGTTCAACAAGACAATAGACACAGGAAGGTTCTACACATGTTAAATTGTAAAAAAAGGTAATATTTTCCTTCTGATTTTTCTATCTCATTATGAGATTAGCTACTGTTTAAAATGTTGTCATTAATGGTAATTAAGCTTTATATTAATCACAAAATGATCTCATATTATTTATTGGAGAAGTTGAATTCATTCTTGATTTTTTTTCGGGTGGGTTTTTGGTTGGGTTTTTTGTTACCTCTGAAGGGCTTTTGCCCTTCAACAAACACTTTTGCAAAACGTCAAAATAAATTTCTGACGGATCTGGACATTGAGACTTATTTCTGGAGATTATTTTACCCTGAAATATAAAATATCTCACCAGTAATGTAGAGAAGTCATAGCTCTAGGTTTGTTTCAGAAGCAGAGACTCAAAGTTGAATCTGAAACCAACCGCTGGCTGAATTTATTTACATTTTAAATTTTTGCTGTTATGTACTGCTGCTTTATTGTCCTTTACCATACATATTTGCTGTATAAGCAGTCTTATATAGTAAAGCTGTATTTTGTCAGAATTTGAAACTGAAGTTACCAAACAGGATTTTTTTTCTCACAAATGTAAGGGATTGCTCCTAGAGTTTTTCTTGTTGCTTTGTTTTAACATTTTTGCCTTTGTGACTTAGAATAAACCAATGTTTTATTCTGAGAGCTACTTCAGAGACTCAAATGAGTTCCTGACTGCAACCATACTACAAAGATGATGTAGGCTTATTTTTTATTATAAGGGGGGGGAAAAAAAGGGAAGGAGTTTTTTATGGCTCTCTTCTTTCTTCGTTAGGCTTCAAGTGAATAGACGATTGTTAGTAAAAGATTTAGACAAACCAAAGGAGAGTCAGTATGAAACAGAAAATAAGCAAATTTTTAGGATTAAAGTTAGGAGCAGAGGAAACTTTCTTCGTCTTTCAGGAGGAAGGACTTTGTAAAGTCTGCTGTTCCTTTTAAGGGCAAATGCTAGCCTTGCGGTGATGTCCGTACCAAATAAAAAATGTAGGAAATGATTTAGTGATTCTTAGTTGATCTATTTGACAGAGTGACTCTTAGACCGCTGGTAGGAAGCTATGTTTTAGGAGGGAGGCGAGCAGATACTCAGTTGTTGCTGAAAAGCTGCAAATGTCTGCAACTGTATTAAAATTTGCATTGATACATTCCCTCATGTTTGCAATAAAGATTTAATAAGCTAATCATTTGGTAAGCTGCATCATAGTTGAACAGATTCCTTCGGTGTCCAATGGAACTCAAACTAATTGAATAGGATAATTGCACTAGTGGAACAAAGTTAATGACAATTCTATCAGCCAAAATCTTGTCTTACAATACTGACTTTGTCCATTCAGATAGAAAATCTACTAAAACTTTTAAGAGGTTTGGAGAAGTTCTCACACTAAATATACTACCAAATACTAACTATACTAAAATAGGAGTTGAACATTTACTAAATGTTAAAAGTTTTTTGTTCTAACACAAAGGAATTTCTGACTTCTCAGCTATATTGCTCTGCATGCTTCTTGCTCCTCAGCCTTTTCTTTTCGTCATGAGTCAGGTCAAAGTCCTCAAGGTTTTAATGCCGTGAAAAAAATTTTGGTATTCCTGCAGGCACCAGTCTAATTTTTTCCTCTTTGAACCTCTTACAACTGTCATCAACAAATGAATTTCTTGAAAAAACTATGCATCTTTGGATTATCTGCCTTCCTAGGCAGTTTCATCCCCGTTAGTTCCAAAACTGTTGGTTACTCTGTTCTTTCTAGTTGATTTTTAGATTCCAGTTGCCAGGCTCAGTTACTGTAAGCTCACAAGTATGGACCCAAAGCATCTATCTCAAACTTCAGAATAAAGAGCACCATAAAAATCCACCTAACTCTGGATACTATATGCTTCACATTCTCATCTCTTCACTCATCACTTCTTTCTCACTTCAGACATCTTTTCCATCCAGTCTCAAGGCTGAGCCCTTAGTTCTGAGAGCTTAAAAAAAATTGAAAAGCCTATTCATTTTTTGTTGAAAACAGTCTAGTGTCATATGGTCATATTAGCTGTGACACAAATACGGAGATTCGCTTTTGAGTTCACAACTTGTTTGAAATGTCTTGGTGTTCTTTTAGTAACAGTTCAGGTTGTTGTGAGTTTTATTTTTTAGTAATTAACCTTTTGAAAGTATTTTTGAAAGATTTTTGCAAGTCTAAAAGACAAGTATTTTAGTTTCAGCTAGTGGTTTATCCTAGCTAATCAGTTGTAGTGTCAGTGCTCTTAAACCTTGCACAGCGTTTGAGATGCAGTCTGGTAGATCCTTAATATATGTAGCTTTCTATTAACCAGGGAATTAGCAGTAACTGGCTTCTGGTAGTATTTCAGGATGGAGCACAAACAGCATATTCCCCAGAGCAGTCAGAAGCTGTTGGTGTTCATTTGTCTGTGCCCAGCTGGGGAGCCTGAGGACAAGTAATAAATGTCCTGCAGTTTGGCTTCAGAGGAGTAGAATAAGAGGTAAATTCAGCATCCACCTCTAAAAAATAATATTTTAGCATTGACCTTAAATATAACATAGATGCTGTATGCCTTTATGGAAGTTTTGAAAAATTAAGAAATTATTTCTGTAATCAGATGTTCTGTTTGCCAGTCTCACCAGCAACTTTGAAGCCACTGGCCAAATCAAGTTTAAAAGGGTAGTGGTAGTCCTAAAATAAATAATGCATGTTTTATGAAAATGAGCAGCTGTGTAAATGCAAGAGGCCTTGCAGGGGAAAGGCTGGCAAGAACTTGGCCATTAAGTTTCTGACTTAGTAAAAACTGGCTTACTCAGTGTTTGTGTAGCTCCAAACTACTTCCAATGCTCCTCTTCACGAAGGCATGGAGTGACACAGAGATGAACTGTTTAATACGGGGAGTGGGAGAGAGCAGTTAGGAAGAGAAACCTTACATCCTTACTGAAAAGGTTATTTAGATTCTGTCTATGAAGGGGGTAGTTTTGTGTGTTTAAAACAAACAGACAAAAAACAACAAAAAAAAACCCCACCACCCCAAAAAAACCCATATGAACAGTATCCCATAATCTTTGTCTTAATATAAAGTTTGAAATGAGGAGGTAAGGCTCTGTCTCTACAAGGAGCAGCACCATGCATGAAAGCAGTTACAAATTTGGTTGATCTTTTTCTGAATTTCAGCTGATTGAAAACAGTTATTTAGGAATTTCCATAAAGAGTTATTTCTGAAATAACTGTTTTAGATTAGGTTCACATACAGGCCATTCACTGAATATAGTTCAGTGTAGAGGAGGGTATGAGGTTAGGTTGACTAACACCATATAGTTTGTCCTGTATCTTCTGGAATCATTTACATTGATTTGCCTATAGAGATGAGGCAAGAATATTGATTTGTTTTCACAACTATACTAACATCGTTTTTGTCAAATTTTCTGAGCACTAAAAATTTTGTATTTGTGATTTTTGTTGTAGTGTTTGAAACTTGGTTAGTATTTACTTGTTATTTTACCAAAATACAACAAGTTTAGCATTCCTGTTGTGATTTGTTATCTGGTTTCTGGATCACAGACTAATTTTGCGTACTTTGGTACTTTGTTGATCCAGGTGTGGCTGTAGCTTGACTTACTAAGCATGAGGACTCTTGACAACCATGTATGATACAGCATGCCTATATCTTATAAAATTGTTCAGAGATTGACTTATTTGCTTTTAGCAATCAACAGTATGTTTTAATTTAATTCTTTGCCTTGTCAGTGATTTAGACTTGTAAAAAATACTCTTTTACAGCATAGAATCACTTCTCGGGGGTTGCACTGGCAAGCTGAACTGGTGTAATTGGAGTACTCTGCTCAGTGTTCATTTGTCTGGGATTTTGTAAAAAAAAAAAAGCATTTATGAAATACATTTGAAACTTGGCAGCTACAAAGCTGAGGAACCTTTCTGTGGATGTTGTAATTACAAATGCACACGACATGTCGCACTGATTTTATCTTTACAGTATTTGAATGGCTTAACCAGTTTTTTTGCTTGTATGATTTTCATTGGCAAGCATGAAGTCTGAAGGTACTTCTGTGTTGACTGTGCACCTGTATCTTCATCATGAAATGTGAATATAAAGATTAATATTGGCAGATAACAAACCTGGTTGCACAACAATCTCAGACTGAAATAAAAATACTTAATGTGTATTAGTGTGCTTTCCAAGTCAAGTACTGTCCAGTGCAAATATAGTACTTTCCAGTGCAACCTCCAAACTACTATGCTAAATCTCCTCAGTGATCTTTTACTCCCATCTTTCTCATCATGCTGACTTCTCTCCTCTGTCTGTTCAGCAGTGGGAGACATTTAGCGAACGCTCTTCAAGCTCACAAACTCTGACCCAATTTGATTCTAACATTGCACCAGCTGATCCTGTAAGTCAATCACTTAGCTTGCTTGTTTGAAATTAATTTTATTAACACTGAATTTCCATTCATTGTATTTAGCTGTTATGCATGATTCCATGGACTGCTTTTTGGGGAATGGTGGCAGGCTTCTTAATTTTTTTGCTTATTTTAGGAATATAAATTTTCTAGTACTGCGCATGTTTAAGATCCGAGTGCAAAGAATGCTTTTTTCCCTTGATTTTGATGTAATACAATGCTGTTATTGAAACCTGTATTACACAAAGTATTTAAACATAATGGTTTTTTGAAAATATAAGTTGATACAAGGGCCCCTCCCGGTGATAAACCGGTCCTGTTTTAGATTTTGTCTTCAGTGTTGTTTTGTTTTTTTCAAATTGCAGAGCTTCATTTGCACGAACTGTTAGGAGTTGACAATGCCAACTTCACTGAAAAAACTACTGGGCTTTAATGGGTGTGGTATTTCATACTCGTAGTGTTTTCACCAAGTTACTTATTAATAAGGCTTTTAGCATTTCTCCAGCTAAACCTGTGCTGTTCTAGTGCTTTACTCAGTGAGGAGTGCTCTTAAGGATTATATAGTTAAATATCTTGCCAAGTTTGGGAGCCAGAAATTCACTACAGTGTTTCAAGTTCTGCTGGTTTTAAACTTCACAGCATGTGACATTGAAGCAGTTCTGAAATGCATTAAAATTACTTCAGTATTTAGCTGCTGCTTTCATCCTGCTTTTCTTACAGATTTAATTACCGCTGTTAGCATCCATTTTAATTTAATGAATTACAGTGTTAGTGTCCATTTGATTATATAACAAAATATAATAGGTGTACATAATATGCATTTAACTGCTTTTGGTATTGAACAGTCACTTCTGAAAAGATATAATACATAAATATGCATGTATTTTAGATACATCAGTGTTCTACTCTCAGAGTTAACACTGATATTTATGTGGAAATAGCATTTCTAGGTGCTGGAAGCTAGAATTCAAACTGCACTGTTCCCAGAATTGTGGGAAACTGCACTGTGCGCAGAATTGCCCTTAGTAAACGTTCAAAACAAATGCAAATGTCATATTTAAAGTGAAAACCAGCCCTTTTTCATCTGAGAGAGACTTTTTTGGTTTAAATGTACTGTATTTTTATGTTTTAATGAAGTAAACATGATGGAAATCAGTTTATAGTTGTTTCTTACTGTGTATAATTGCTTGACAGTAAAGAGCTATCGCTGTCTTGTTTCCACAATAAGATAGAAATTTATTTTTGTACATAATTAGTAAATGACAGAAAACAGAAGTTTGAAATTTTTTCCCATATGTTGGTAGTCTAAAAAGTAGAACAGTGGTGATATATGGAAAATTCGCATATAGCAATATATATGTTTGTGTGTGTGTATATATTTGTGTGTATGCATGTGTGTATAAATAGAAATTCAATAGAAATACAAAAAATATACTGGGATTCTTGACTTGTTTTTTTACAATGCTTGTAGTTGATAAAAATTTTAAAGAATGGTGAGCATCTTTGATGCTTGCTGAGGTAACAGACTTTGGGAACAGATACTTCAGAGTCTTTATTTTCATATGAAAATAAGAAAAAATGACAGCAAATTTTCAGTGGCAGTGTGCAGACTTCTTATTTTAGCAGTCTCAACAGTGATGTATAGGACTGATTTATTGAACAACTCCTGCCTTACCAAAGGAGAGGATCAGCATTCTTGAACAGTTGTTAATAACTAACTAAAGAGTAAATTCATACACCAGTTCTTTTCTCTTTTTGTTGGAAAAGCATCTGCTTTGGAGGTAAAAGATAAGTGGAAAGAGTAAAACAGTACATTCATCCCCCGGTATAGGAACATAATTTGCCTATTGTAAGTGAAAGATGGTAACATGTTAAGTTGTAAAATTAGATTCATTCTCTGAATTAATACATTATATAAAAATCCATCTAACTGTTTGAGACATGATTTTTGTAGTAGCTGCACATTAGATTACAGCAGAGGACTGAAGTAGCTACAGCAAGAGTGATCTTTGCGTGATAATCTCATTGCAGGGGAAAAAAAAGCGCAACATATTTCAAAGTGATAACTATTCCTAAAAGCCTGGTGCGACAAGAGTGTTTCAGCTGTGACTAGAAAGTGGTTTTAAAAGCTTTTATTTGTAACAAGAGTAATGCAAGTCAGTTTAAACAGTTTTAGAAAATATTCATGTATTATGCTTGGTGAAATTGACTTACTTGATAGTCAGAACAGATTAGATTTCTGATACAAGGGTAGCTTTGAAACTTGTTATTTCTAGGGACAGAATATAATCTGGGAATTTTTTTGTGCTGTCATTGTCCCACCCATTCATATAGTCTGAATATAGATGACAGTAAAAAACCTCAAACAGCTATCTTCCTATTTTTAGGTTACTTGTGAACAAACATTAAAATTTTGAGATTTTTTTTTTTTTAAGCTAGCTACACTCAGTCTCCAAACCAAATGGAAAGGGCTGTCTATAAAGTACATTAAAATGAAGTCCCTTGTCCGAACTACAAAGAAAACGCCTAAATGTAAGGTCAATGCCTATCTAGAGATATATTCCATAGAGTTTATTACACTGAAGTTTAGAAGATTTCACTATTTTAAAGACTCCTGAAACTATTTGTCTTAAACCACTACAAAGTACCTATTTTATAGAGAATTACTCATATAAAGAGTCCGTAACTTTCTGAGGCATCATAAGTAAAGCCAAGGAGTGGGGTTTTGAAGTTGGGGGTTTTTTTGGTGTGGTTTTTTTTTTTTGAAGATGCACTTGGAGTAACAGATACCTGGTATACCAAAAATGGTGGAAAGCTGGTAAAATTCAGGTCCTGTTTACAACACAGTAATCTATAGAAACATTTCTAGTGCCCTTTTAAAGTAATATGCTAGGTTACACCTTACAAATCGTTAGAGAAACTTCAGCTTATAGAGCTGTGGTTTTATGGAACTGTGTTCAGTTCCCTGGAACTGTGTAAAAAATTAAATTTATGAAATTTTGTTTAGAAATGGCATTTTGCATGGTGTCAGAGACTCTTAAAAGAACAAGTTAAAACTAGCTTAACATCACTTAACTCTCATCTCCTCCACAGGACACTGCAATTGTGCACCCAGTTCCAATAAGAATGACTCCAAGCAAAATCCACATGCAGGAAATGGAGCTTAAAAGAACTGGAAGTGGTAGGATATTTTTCTCTTGCTAATGAGGAAAGTTTTGTAAAATTGGAGTTGGCTTTGCTTCCTTAAACATGCTGACTTTTTTCCTTCTCCTTAGATGAATATATCTGGAGTTGTAACCAGCATAATTAATGAGATTTTCTGAGTTAAGAATTGGAGTACTGTTCAGATAGGTGCAGAGTTTGAATTGGCCATTTGCTACAGTGAGGATTTTACCATCTATAGGAGATCATTGCTTGGCGTAGTTCAGGAGCATCATGATACAGATTTGATTTAGGCTTCCAGGAGAATGTCTAGGTTGCCGTATTAAATACTGAAGGAAACTGTGACGATGGAGAATATAGCCTGCATTGATAAAACTTGTTCTACTGTGGTCAGAAATACTGAGTTTATTATTTTGAAACTTGACAGCATTTGGGAGTATTGGCAGGCCTTTTTTTTTTTTTCTTCTTTTTTTAATACTCTGGTCAAAAATGAGCAAGGTGGTTTGATAATTTTCTTTGAGGAACAGTGGAGTCTCAATTTACAGATGTGTCCCAATATGCCAGTATTTCCTAAAGTCATGTAACTCATGCACAGTCTTCAGCATATGAAAATAAACAAGCATCCACAACACATTTCTTTTAAAATTTCTTTAGCCTTATAAATAGGTAAAGATTCCCAATTCTTAACACTGAGAAAGAGAAATAACACTATTACAATGTAAAACTTCAAAGTCAAAATAATTTATACACCAAAAGTGTTAAAATTCAACAATTTTAGTCTTGAGTGCAGCTCTTCAGATAAGAGCAAAAAACTAATGTAAAGTTTTGGCATCAGAAGTAAAGGCTAGTTTGAATACATTTGTTTATTAGGCTTGTTTTTCTATCTAGATCATGCTAACCCTACCAGCCCACTACTTGTGAAACCACCTGATCTCCCAGAAGAAAACAAAATGAGTTCATCTGTAAAATTTACAGCTGGAAATACAGTTAGTAAGTATCAGAGTACTTTCTGATCTCATTTTTTACATTATGCAAAATGTAGATCTGATATATTCTTCAGTGAATGAAAACTTGCTAGATAACAGCAGCTCTAAAATGAGATAAACTTATCCTAAGAATAGAGACATCTCTGATATGAAGCATGTATTAGAAGTAGTAATTAAGAAAGTTCTGTGGATGTCACTGGAGATTTTTCCTGCCATATGTGTTCAAAAAAGTTCATTTTTGTCAACTCTCTTCCATCTTCCTGTTTTCTCTTTTAATCTTAGGATGAGAAATTGAAATGTATGGAAAGTGGAATTGACTAAGTAGCATTTGATTCTATTTCCTCAGAACTATGTAACAACATGTTTTCTGAAGAGTAAAAACCTGTTGACCGCAACATTTTCAGGCATTTCGCGTCTGGTTTAGCTACTAAGAAAATGCGATAGACTTCTAGATTTGTTTTTTAGGTACAGCTTTTCAAATGCTTATGTGCTTCTAATAGCCTTTTTGATTTTCAGTATCTCCTGTGTCCAAAATATTTTGCATTATTTTGGTTTGATTAGTCTACTTGTCTAATATTGAGAGAGGTCCCAGATTATGTATAGCCTGAATGAATGTCTGGAGTCTGTTTCTGAGATTTTTTTTTTGTTTTCTTTAAGCTGGGAACATTTCTTCAGTAAAAATAAGGTTTGAAGAACTCATTACTTTGAGTCCTTTGCTGTGCAGTATTAAGACAGAAGTATTTTGGTTGGTTTGTAATACAGGAGTAAGTTAGAAGGTGCCTTTTTGCAGCATGTTTTGTTTTCCTCATGAACTCTGTTTCAGTGGCGCTCTTGGTTCTGAGCAATGTCTTGAGCCTGTCTTTTTCTTTTCAAGCAGAGCTCTGTTTTTATGAGGTAGTCTTTTGATGCAAAAGAAAGAATGAGCAAACATGGTCTTTTAGTGGGGAAACTACTACTATATGCAGGGTCTAAGTTCCAAGAGACCTTCTGTACTCCTTTTTCCTTATTTTGAATATACCTTAACCTTTGATAAAGGGCCTGTAACTGTAATTATACCAAGAAGTATTCTTCCCTCAGAGGAAGAATGTAGTGAAATAAATCAAACCTCATTGCGGTGTAACATAAAGCCACCCTGTAGTACCTCAAACTAGTTATCATGGGATGCCCATCCTTTTTCTGAAGAAATGGCTCTTGTCAATATAGTAAGTAATTTGGATAGTTAACACCTTTCCGATGAATCCTGAAGAAATCATTTAATACAAGCTAACTCTAGAAAATGAATTTCTGATGCTTAAAAAAACACTATAAATCTAACAGGAATTTTTTTTTGTGCAGACTTGCTGTCTTGGTAATTACACTTCTTAATGTTCTTTAGTGTCATACTTTAATAGTGTATCTGAGCTCCTTCTGTGCTAAATCAGTGACAATGTCTATAGTGTGCTTCCTTGAGTTACTGGACTGGACTCATTTTTCAGTGTTTGCTTTAGTTGCTTGTTTTTGTTTAGCTGTGCCAGAATTCATTTGAGAATAGGGACTCTCAATCTTAATTTAAGCAAGTCTTTTTCTAAGTGTGTGCGGGGGGGTTGTTTTGGTTTGTTGTGTGGGTTGTTTTTTTTTTTAATATTGCTGGTTTGGAAGTGTTATTTCATAAATGTTAAGAACATTTCTTCTAGAATATTTTGGTTATAGTTTCGCATGCTTTTTTCTGCATTGTGCAGAAGAGTACAGATTTCTTAGTGTTTTATTGACCAAAATTTAGATGCAGGTTCATTATTTTACTTCTCATAGTCTACTGTTCATGAATCAATATATTAAAATAGTATTTGAACTGAGAACCAATGGAGATTTATAAGCATCATCTTGATGTTGAGAAATTAGCATTTTGTCTTTATTTTCCATGCTTTTCATCAACAGTAGTTCAGCTTGGAAGTTACGAATTTGTAAACAGCAGCTCGGACCTAAGCCAGGAAGCAGGGACAAACTTTTCCATTGCATGAGATAAGAAGTCAGTAGGCATAGGCACTGCACAATTGTCTTTCTGTGCAAGCTGTGTGATTTGGAACAAAGGAGAGAGGATCTGTACCCTCAGAAAGTGATAACTGGAGAAGTTTGTCAATAATGCTTCTGATTGCTGGACACCCACAGTGTTCAAACTGTTACTATGCAAATAAAAATAAAAGCAGCAAAAATAACTGCTGTTTTCCCAGATTGTTTTAACTTTAAAGCAATGTGCTACTTCAGTATGTCATTAAGGACAAGCTCGTGAATGTTATTTTAAACTCCTGCTAAATGATATAAACAAGATCATGAATACTACAATCAGAAGGTAAGGATAATCTAAATTACCTTCCTTCATAATGAAATACAAACAAAGCTGGCGACTAACTTGTATTTCTACCATTGAAAAGTAGAAACCTCCCTTGAGGACAAAAATAACGTTGCAGAAGTCTCTATATCCTTCATAATAGGAGCTTTCCCAGACTATCATGCTTACGTTACTGGAAATACTGAAGAAGAATTCTGTTAGATTTCAGATTGTGTTCGAACTCATGAGTTTTGATTAGCCAATATTGGTGCAGTATGAAGATTACATTTGCTAAGTGACCATCTTTTGCCTTACATAACCACTGAAGTTGTTTACTGTCCAAATGTCTTTGAAGTTTGTTTAGAAATACTTCTTTTATTATCAGTGTAAATCCAGTAGTTTTGTACTGAAATGATGTAAAACTTTTTGGTCCAGAAGGACTTACTCTTTCCTCTTTAGAAGTGTGATTACATTAATTTTTGTCTGTCTAGGTTCTATTACATCCTGAATGGCTTGAGAAATATACCCAGTACTAGAGATGTTTTGATTGGAAAGAGAGAATTTCATTCACCATATAACCAACTTCTGCTTAAAACTTAATTTTCTCACTTGATCCTTGAAAACTTAAATGTCATCTAATGGTAGCCATTTCTGTTTCTTTTTTTGTTTTTTCAAAGAATGTGTATATAGATACCATTTTTTAATTCTCTGTAGCCCTCATTGAATAGAGACACACCTGTAAACCTGCAAAATAACTTTTAATCTAAAATTAACTTGAAATAAGGTATTCCTCAGCTGACTGTGCATAGTAAAGGTCTCAAGCCAACTTCACTAGATTAATGTAGCTGTGGTTTTAAGGAAAAAAAAAAGTAATGGGTAAGAATGTGCTTTGCTGAACAGGAAAGTCATCTCTGCAGGATTCTCGTCTCTGGGTCCTGGTTGATGCGTCTTAACACTTTTGAAAACTTTAGTGTCCTAGGAGGTTAAAGTAATCCTTTGAGACTGGGTAATTCAGAAAAAATCCTGATGTTCCTATGTAGAATTTTCCTCTTTACTGATAACTGATCAGGTGAGTTTGCTCCAGTGACTTTCCACCTT
Organism: Fulmarus glacialis; assembly: GCF_000690835.1. NCBI lineage: Eukaryota > Metazoa > Chordata > Aves > Procellariiformes > Procellariidae > Fulmarus > Fulmarus glacialis. Next base: position 30,038 of record NW_009194530.1, on the reverse strand, counting down.
GAATTGTGCCTTACCAGGTGCTCTGGAATCATCCGTTGTGATAAATTATTCTGAGAGCCATTTTTCTGTCTACATTCATTCCACACAAATCTTGTGGTTTTGGTGAGACTCCTCATTTCTGGGGAAAAAACCTCAAGCTTTGCACAGCTTTTAAGGGTAAGGGTGTCCTTAAGGAAACTGTTTACATGATGCTGTAATAGCATTTTTCGTTTTTATAGGTTGCCTTAACCAAAAGCTGAAAGCTTTTAAAAAGATTTAGTCCAAAACAGAGCTGACTACCAGCCTTGAAGGTACAGAAGTTAAAGCAGTAGCAAAACTACTGAGTTCATTTGTATACTGTACATGTCTCTTCCTTTTTCTGACTCCTAAGGTTGGTGACAATCCTTCAGCACTTCTAAAATCAAGCATGTCCTACTTCTTGCTTTTTTTTTTTCTTGGATGTCCCTTACTCTTCTTGGCTAGATTATTGAAATGGTAGAATGTCAAGTGTTTAAAAATTATTGCTTATGAAACTTATATTTTGTATTTTAAATACAACATTATTGTCATTGTTTATTCTCCAGTACATCCCAGTAGTAACCAACAACTTACAGTATTGGGCGAGGGGAGTTGGTTTGTATTAGATCCTTCAATTATTCACTCTCAAGGATTTTGAGTCATGCCCAGATGATACCTTACAGGGAAGCAATACAAGGACACAAACCTTTTTAAAAAATAAAAATTGGATATTTGAAATTATATCTGTTAGGATATATTAATGATGCAAAACAAATATGAAACTTTGTACTTTCTCTTACCAGCAGATGGTTACAGCAGTTCGGACTCCTATACTTCAGATCCAGAGCAAATTGGAAGCACTGTAACGCGGCAACGGTCAGTAGAGTACCAATTAAAAAAGATAAATAAAAGTATTTAAAGAAGCCTGTTCTGAGCTTCTGGTTGTTTGACAACTAGCTTGTAAAATGATGGCTAAAGAGGTTCTTAACTTTAACACTCGGGAATCTGGAGGCAGTCTGTTTTCTAATGCGTTAACAATGTATGCTGTTCCTGTTAATGGGTAAAGTGAAAATTCAAAAAATAATACAGTCTAAAAAGTTGTTTGGGATTGGCCAATCAAATGAAACTCCATGTTCAGAAATCTTGATAAAGACTTCCTTCTTAAACACAGGGGAATGTATGCATAGGAGATCATGATGTTACTTGAAACCAATTTTTTGTATTTTTAAAAATATCGATTAGGCATTAATGGAGAAGGACCTTGTGACTTTTTCGCATAAAAGAAGAATAAAACATAAATTAGAAATATCATGGCAGTAATTCAATCTCTCTTAATAATGGGCTTTTATAAAATGAAGGGCAGTCATAGGCCCGACATAAATTAAGAGACTGGAGGAAGCTATGCAAGAACGTACTAACTGCATCGTTTGACATAAGAGAACGTGCTGTACTAGCTGGTGCTAATTGTTCCCATTAAATCTGCCTGAATAGGATTAAAAACCAGCTATGCCATTAACCGTCTTACAATCAGTTTCAGAGGTAAGTTTCAAAACAAAAATAATTAGGATGACTTCAATAGCAAAGAAAGATTTGCAATTGCCTTTCAGTACAGCAGCTTGAAAACTTTTTTCCTCTGTTACTTAATGGCAAATCTGATTCTGTCCTGCTTCTACGTATGTTTTTGCACTATCAGCATGATGGTTTCAACATCTTTTCGTCTCTGATTTTGCGTTGGGTTCTCTTGCTGAACTTCTACAGATGAGTGAAGCTTTCTAATGAGTTGCCGCTTTATGGCATAGGTAGCTTCTGTCCAGATCTGGCAATTGTGGCAGTGTCCACCCAGGAAATTTTTCTCCCACTTCCTCTTTTAATTCCTTCCACTAGTATCTCTTCTACCAGTTGCAACTTTATCTATAGAGATGACATTGTCCTTAACCCTACCATTAGTCCAGAGTACTTTCTGTATTTTCAAAAAGCAAAAACTGACAAGGCTATGTCAGGTAATGATACCAGGAGTGTCTTTAAATCACTTTCTCTCTTTTTTATCCTACTTGTGCCTTTTATACTAGACTAGCTAGAGGGATGACCCTAGGAGTCAAGGTAATTAGATTTGTATTTCATGAGCTGGAGGGTTATGCAGTGTTACAGAAGCATTGTCCTGAAGAGTATTTTAAGGAAGCAGATTTTTCTATTGCCATAACTCAATTTTCTGTCTGGAGTTACACATTCAGTAATTTCAGGTTTTGTGTGAAAATTAGGTACCTCTTACCTCTCCTAGTTTTATATCTTATGATAGTTATAGAAGAGTATTACAGAAGTCAGTCATAGAAAAGATTTTATCACTATTTATGAGTTAAATAGAAGAGTAGCTGTATTCATGGCAATGATTCAGTAAATCTGTCTTGCTCAAATTGGACTAGTGAGGAAGTTTCTGCAAGCTGTTTTTAAATGGAAGGTGTATAAAAATTCTGTATACAATAAATCCCACTTAAATGGCACTTAGTGCAGTACTTCATCCTTCTATCCTTTCTGCATGTGTGCTCGATGAACTTACAACAGGTATCCACTAGATGGTGATCCTGCCTAAGAATGAGTTAAAATTTCTGAAAATGCTACCGAGTATATAGATTTGGAAAATTTCAGGCAGAGAATTAAATAGCTATCTCGTACACTGAGATATATCCTTAAGCTCGATATACGTGGAGGCAGGTCCAACAGAAACTTAATATTCTTCTTCAGTAACGTTGAACTTAATCCGTTTAAAACCTATCGGGATGTTGACTACATCTTCCATACTTTGTAAATTATAGTGACTACCATCTGGATGGAATTACCATATTTAGGATTCTCTGTTCCTGAACTATCATTTTTTGTTGGATTCCCAAAGGCAAATTACTGGTGGTAATATAAGAATAATTTGGATAACAGAGATTTAAGTAAATAGAAATATAAAAGGAATTGTGAAAGCAAAGAATACCAGAAGTTTAAAACTGATTTTGCAATCTTCAAAATCAATGGCAATCAGACTCTTTTCCATCTGTCAAACTTTAGTTTTTAATTGAAAAAATTTTTGAAAAGTTTTTGAAAAACTTTTGAATTTTAGTTCTGTTGTAGCTGCCTAAAGTCACTACAGAAGCTTATATGTTTTGCAGGTCACATTCAGGAACATCTCCAGATAACACTGCGCCGCCGCCACCCCCTCCAAGACCTCATCCTTCTCATTCTCGATCATCATCTTTAGATATGAACAGATCCTTTTCAGTTACCCCAGGTAGACATACTGTGTTCATAGTGTATGTTATTTTTCAGCACGTACATTCCTGAAGCAGACAGTTGTTCTTTCCTCTGAAGAAATACTAAGAGTGTGTTTTTAAAACACTACTTCTGAATGAAAAAGCTCAAAATGTTGTCACTCTTCCTGTTTGTATTAAAATTTGTACTCCATTTTGCTTAAACAGATAAATTTAGAAGTAAATTCTGAATGCTGGCATTGTAGTCCTTTAGATGAACGTGGGAAGCAAAGTCAGGAAGTAACATTTTGGTAGTGCACCTACATGCAATGAATTGCCTCTGCCAGTAAACTTTCACAAGGAGTTCTTTTGGTATCAGATGTATTAGAGACGGATGTTAAGTATTTCACTTCAGAGGAAATTATTAAAGGTCACTTCTGATGGTTTGCTTAAGGGTTTTTATTGTACTTCTAACTTGTCAGTGCTTTTCGATTCAGGATCATAAAGTATGAGAAAATGTTACGCAGGTATAATGAGGGCGAAAGAAAGAAAGGACTAAGATCAGAAAAGTATGACCATGTCTGTACTTTGAGCTGGAACAAAGGACGAGATCCATGTTCTGATTCCTTGTTTTGTCTGTTTGCAAATTTGAAAGGAGATGACATTACAATTGTGGTCCTCAACATGACAGGTTAATATGTGGGCAAAATGCAGGATTTCTTCATGTTGACAAGTCAAAAAATTAGATAGCACTGTAATGTGAAGAGTAACAATCTTGGCCAAACACGATGCCTCTTTTACAGGACAGCAACAGGCTGGAGTTGTTGCCTATCCCCCTGCAGTGCCTCCAAGACCACAGCCTTCACAGGTGATGTCACTTTTGAAAAATCATACTCTAACTTGGTGCATCATTTTTGTCTAACTCTGAATTTTAACTTATCTCTAAAATGAGTAGTATTGCTTGGTATTTTTTGAAACCACTAGGATGTGAATCATGGCAAAACCTAGACTATAGCCAAATGTTAGCCTTCCCTGAATAAAGAATTGCTTCTGGTGGAACCATGGGAAGGGATTAAAGAGAGATTGAGAAGGAATGAGTGGCTCTGGAGCTCCGAGTTGTAGGAAAGAGAGGAAAGTTACACTTTTACATTTCTTTACCTGTCCCTGTATAGCTAATAGGCCATAACACAGACTGTGAGAGCAATCTTTCAGAGTTTTGCAAAATAAGTGTTTGTCTTCCATCTGTATCTGGCACAGGGTATAGTTTTACATAACATGCCTGCTCCCAAAAGGAGTGATCGCACGTCTGCCTCTGTCGTAGACTTGGTGATCTTTGCAGTCCTGGTCTGAGTCAGTTCAGTTAGCTGATTTGGTAGAAAACAAATCCTGGAAAAGTTGTTTTTTCTTTGTCTCAACCAGCTGAATCCTTCAACTGCTGTGCAGATCTGACATGGGACAGATAAAATTGCTTTTCAGTTATTTTTCAGCAGCAGCTACTTGTTAGAATCTGTGTTACCAGCAATTGAAGTCAGTCAATGGATCCAGAAATCATCTGCAAGGAAAGAGGGTACAATGACAGACATATTTCATACAGTGTGATCACATAAGCATGTTTCCCTGTAGAACTAGGCAAAAAGCCTGACAGAGCCAAGCTGGACTGTGTTACAGCAGAAACATCTTCTGTCCAATGAGTTTACGTAGTCCTACGGTGCATCCATCTTTGGTCTCGTTCTCTGAATAATAGCACATCTGATTGAACTTCCTTTTCTCTTAAATATTTCTCTGTTTTTGTAAACACAGAGAGTGGTCTGTTTGGATGAGATGTATTTTATCCTACTGAGAGGACATAAATCCTTTTCCACTAAGAAGGCAAATAATCTTTAGTGTTCTGTCACAAACTGCTGTTTGGCGAGATTCTTTGCATCAGATAACTATGTTAAGAGCTATGTCACTAAATATTTTTGTTATTTTATTGCAGGGTGCAGGTCCTCATGTGCATCGCCCAGTAGATGCTGAAGGCCTAATAGCTCATACAAGTACCTCACCTCAACAAATACCAGAACAGCCAAATTTTGCAGACTTCAGCCAGTTTGAGGCATTTGCTGTTTCAGGTGTAAACAAAGAGGAAGAAGATGAAATTGAAACACACTCGGAAGTCTTGCAGGTGAGCGGAAGTGAAGATCTTGTCAATTGCTTGATACCACCAACAGTTATGAGACTTTGTTAAAACTTACTTCTGCTGTTTGAACTCAGTGCTTTTTTTTTTTATGGTGTCCCAATCCATTGCTAGAAAGCAATTACATTAGACACTGCTACACTTACTTAGTAACTGCCAAACACCTAGGTAGAAGAAGTTATTTTCTTCTCAGTGCTTGATTGTAATTTAAAAGATTTTGGACTTCTTAGCCTATATGTGCACAAACATAATTGTGTTGGTGCATTTAAGACTTAGTACAGGCAAAACTTTTCTTCTGCTCGCTCTTGCCAGCCTTCCAAATGACTTACTGGTAAGTTTTAAAGTCGTTTGTCTTAATAAATGAGGTGACTGTCAAGTATAGTAAACATCTGCTGAAACTCCAGTAATTTGGTTTTGTTCAAAGCCATTGGACAAACAGCTAAAGTGAATAGAGCTCTGGCATCCTTCTGTAATAGATCATTAGAGATGTTTACAAAACCTTGTTTCCTACTACAAACACAGGACTTAAGTTTGGAAGCCCTAGGGTTTATTCCTATTAATGTCATAATAGCTTACTGCTATTACATGAATTACTTCATGTTTTCGTTTCATAATTTGTAGCCTTCATCCAGATTGTAAGTTCTCTGGGGCGCTTCTGCATTCTCAGTTGCAAAAGTACCTGTGGTGCTTTAAAGTTCTCCCAACTATCAGCAGCATGTTCTTGCTTCCCGTAATCAGGAAGATCAATGACGTAGAACCATTTGAGCACTCTCCATGTACCTCATTGTAAAATCAGCTATTAGCCTAAGCTGCCACTGAAAACTGCTTAAGTTAAGCTTGCTGATTGTTTTGCATTGAAGTGGATGGGGAACAGTTGCATTTTGTTCCATTGGAGGGATTAACCTTTGGCAGTAACAAATAGATAATGGTGGTAATGTAACAGCAGAAACAGCTGTAGCAGTTTATCATCTGGCCACAGCCTCTTTTGTACTATATAGTGCCTCATAACGTTGGGGACTTTATTCAGAGGTCTTCCAACATCCAGAGTACAATGCTTGAGAGCAGAGTGCTTTCAAGTAACTATTTTGTCTCTTTTTTGTAGTGATTTAGATTCTGTATTGAATCTTAATTTCTGTATCAAAAGACAGGTCTGACTGTTGATTCTGGAAGTACAGCTTTTTACTATGTGTTTCTTCTGTAAGCTGCTCCCAGGCCAAAACAGTGTTTGTGACCAAGATAGTTTTAGATGGTTTTGCTCCAAAGCAGGTGATGGTGTTGTATTCCAGCCTGTGCTTCTAAAGAAGACTTGAACTGGAATTTTAGGTGTTAACTGTATTCATGTATCACAAACACAGCATACTTCTATTTATTTGAACTGCTGCCAAATAAAATATTTGTTAAGAAGTAGTTTTCTAAATATAGTTTATATCTCTCTAGGTTGAAAAGCCCTCTGATTCTGCAAGTTCTCTTAGAGTTGCCAAAGCAGATGGAAGAGTTGAAGACAAAGCACCTGCTAATGTCCCCACTAGTGCGGTATGCAAAATACACTTGGAAGGAGAGTGCAGTTGTCTCATGTATATGAAATCATACAACTGTTCTGATTTGCAACAGCAACTTCATACATTTCCACTTGAACCCAGTTTTCTTAGGTCCAATATGTGCTTGAAATAGGCACATGTATGGTGAATTTTTGCATCAGAAGATGTTAATGATTAGCTTTATTCTTGAGATAGCAGAAAATTAAGATACTTGTAAGTGTTCAAATTTTTGAAACAGAGCAAAACTTTTAGTGCAGAACTTGGTTAACAGTAGCTTTTTTTTTTGTTAGAGACACGTAATTACTGGGGGGAAAGCGTGCTCCAAGCTGTTGTGTATTTGCAGTTGTCAGTTGTACCATGGTGTTTCTGCTTGCACAGTTCTTTGTCAGTGTGTAGCAACTTACTGCCTTTCACCAGGGGTTAGGATTTAGTACGTAAGGTTTTTTCCAGACCATATGAGAATGCAGCTAGATGTCCATCAGAAAATATCTGATAGGTTGTAAATTCAGTTAGCTCAGTAACTGGTTTTAAGAATATGTAACACAAACAATGGTTATAATCCAAGTAAAATGCAGTTTGTGAGAATTAACATGCTGTGTTTTCCTCTTCAGGCTAAAAGCACTACCCCACTTGCTCCACCGCCAAAGCCTATTCGCAGAAGATTAAAATCGGAAGATGAGCTAAGACCTGAAGCTGAGGAACATACACAGAAAACAGGTGTCATAGCTGCTGTTCTTGCTTCACAGCCATCTATTCCTAGGTAACCCAAGAAGTGTATAAATACATCTGTTACTGGAAAGTTTACATTTAAACAGCATACACGCTTTCTGTTTCAGGAGTTGCAAACAATTTCAGTGTGTTTGAATTAGATTAATTTAACAGTTTAAAGGTGTTTGGTTTTTAAACAAGAACATCCCAAATCCTCTACTACTGTGAGACGTTTTAGAGATCTTGAATTTTGGAGTGTGAACTCTTACTTCTGCAAATATGTTGGAAATAAGTGGTGGAAGTATTAAGATGTAGTGTTTGATTTTTAAATAATGGTCACTATGAACAGTCCAAAATGTATAGTCTTTGTGTCCTAGCATGAAAGTAGACCATTAAATTAGTCACTTTGAGGTAAATGAATGTGGTATGGTGTGTTGGGACTTCAGAAAATTGCTTTTGACAAGTTTTTAGAATGTGCTTCTTGCTGTTTCATTGAAACCAAGTATATGTTGCTTCCATGCAAACAAACAAGGTTAATCGAGCCACGCAGAAGAGGGGAAATTAACAGTGTAACAAGTTAAAAAAATGTGAAAAGAGGATTCTGCGCATTTAAGAAAGAGGGACTATAAATGAGATATTCAGCTAAGCAATGAAATGACTTATTACAATACTTATAATATATTCTCAGATCAGTGGGGAAAGACAAGAAGGCAATTCAGGCATCAATCAGACGTAACAAGGAAACCAACACTGTTTTGGCCAGATTGAATAGTGAACTACAGCAGCAACTAAAGGTAATTCCATAACCTTTGTTTGTTTAAGAGAAGAGCCTGAGAGGGCAAGATGTTAGTGATGCAGAGTAACAGGCATCTCTGCAAACCAATGATATACATAGTAGAGGATATTGATATAAAATAGTTAATTGTTTTTATAGCTCATAGAATATACCTAATTGTGACAAGCTTTGTGAAATTCCAAAGGACGCTTTTACTACTACAAAACACATTTTTCAATGTATTGATTTTCTTTCAGCCACACTAAAAATAAAAAAGCAGAAATCTTAACTTAGTATTAATAGTTCGGGATAGCTGCTGTGGTCATCAGATATTTTAAAAGCAGTATTGAGAAGAGCAGCTGAAGTGGCCGCCTTTCTGAAGGAAAAAACAAACCTTAAAGTCTTAAAAAATTTATAAATATTTTTAAACAAATAGAATAATCTGGAATACAAAACTTGCAGCTTAAGAACAACAATAATCTGTTTATCTAGGTCAGCTATTATCGTTTTGGAGTTATCTGTAGGCACCATCTTAACATCTTTCTCTTGCCATCTTTCTTACCTTAAGATATCTAATTTTAATTATCAAGTTAATTAAAAAAAAAAATGTTTACATGTAAGCATGAATTAATGTGGTACTGTCTAGATTGGAAGATAGGCCATTTTAAAAACTATCAAAACTGAATTTCACTTGTTACTGTTTATGAGAGTCAAGGTGCATAAAATTCACATAAGAGGAAAAACTGGGGGGAAAAAAAATTGCAAGTTTCAAGTCCTTTAACTGAGGTGAGAGCTTTTACCCCCTTAACATTTTAGACTTCATTTGAAGATATTATAGTTGGGTTTGCAGCTGGTTACAACTTTGTAGGTTTGGGAGATTTGAAAGGAATGAAGAAATATTAAATGGCTTCACCTTTGAGCAAAGTATTGATTTTCATTTATGAGTAATTACTAGCTAGCCAATCTTCTATTCAGATTATGGGAAGAGTTCTCCAGATTCTAGAAAAGACCTGGACGTTAGTTCTCAAAACCGAAGCTGACATTTACCAGTTTTGATGGCATGAGGAAATTTTTTTCGTATTCATTCTCTGTGGACAGTCAGTAGAAAATCTTTCTTTTGTAGGATGTTCTTGAAGAGAGAATCTCCCTGGAAGTCCAACTGGAACAACTTCGACCCTTCTCTCACCTCTAAGCCTACTGCCGTTAACTGTGAATTTACTAATTTTGAAAGGGGTATTGGTTTCAAAGCCTATTTAAAGATCCATGCATCTAGCTCAGTGCACTGTATTCTACATTAAATGTTGTGATTCTGTTTTGTCAATTTGTCCACTTTTGTATTTAAGTATTTTAATTTCAGTACAGAGAAAAAAAAACTTTTTCCTTGAATGTGACACTGCCTCTCACATCATTTTCTGTGGGCATCCGTGATCTTTGTTGGACTTGAGTTTGCGGAGTTTGTCGCCAAAATTTCCAACTGGAATTTTTTAGTGGTTTCTTTTTTCCCGTTGAAACATCTTTGTAGAAGAGGATTGCTAATCAGTTGACTTTAAACTTTAAGCACACAAACTCTTCTTTCGCTACGGCATTTATTTTATTGTGACAGAAAAGAGAAAAACTAGTAATCTGTCATCAATGTTACTTCCCAAGCTGCCTTTCATAATTGGAAAGTTGTTCACAATTCTAGAAAGCCTGCCTCTTTGCAATAAACCAACTTATTCAGGTTGACAGAGTTCTTGCAGGCTGTTTGCCATATCAACTGGATTTGATTTTGTGTTTTTGTTGCATACATTATAGAGTATGTAACCACAGATTGCCAGGTGTTCACATTTTATCCATTCATGATCCTGATTCAGCCGCATGCATATAAAGATTTATGGTACAATTGGTAGTCTATAAAACAGACCTTTTTCAGTCCTCCCTTTTGTGAAAAGAGTTGGGTGTAAATCCCCAACATATTAATTACACGTTACCTAAGCATCACCTGTAATTGCATGTTTCACACATTACCTTTTAATAACAGATCACATCCACCAGTCTTCACTATAACAAATTGTATTGTCAAGTAATGTGTCAATACCTCTATGAACTTCTAATTCCCAGAAAAAAAAAAAAAAAAAAAAAAAAAAAAAAGAACAGTTTGCTTCTTAGGAATTCTGGGGGTACCTTCTGTCATCTTGTTTCCAGGCCTTATTTCTCTGGCATATAGACAGGCTTCACTATTAACAGAGTTCCCTGAGTGTATCCTGCTATTCAGGTTGATGTACTGTATTAGGATTTGTTGTATATTGTATGATACACACCTTTTGATCTCATATGTAAATTTGCATTAATTGCTGACTAACAGCAGATATTCTATTTAATGGCTTCTTCTGGCTGTGGGATCATAGATGTTTAACTGCATGGATGTATCTCTGCAGAATCAGAACTAGCAATTGTGTGATTTTTACACCAATAAAACAGCACAATATTTTAATTTTGTTGATTCATCTTTACCTGGGAATTGAAACTCATTCAAATAGTGGGGAGGGTTTTATTAGAGGTCTGCAGGGAATTTTTTGTAGTTTTGTGGCATGTACAAGAAACAGTTTATCATAATCCCTTGACCATTTTCTTCCCTCATTTTTTAGCGGTTGGTCAGAAGCAATCAAATTCTCTTGGTAATCTGTGGCTACTCCTTTTGTATCCTCCTATAAGCAAATTTAATATAGTTGTAACTTCTAAAAAGTAAATGCTAGTACTGACTTGGGTCAAAGAAATCTATAGTTTTTTAGTCTTCATTTCTGGTTTGATTTCCTTGAGAGTACCTTTCAAAATTAAAACTAAATGGATTGCCTGTTAGCAGTCCTTATCCTCACTGTCTCACTTCTATGCTTAAATTAAATTCTTGTGACATCTGCCTCCCTTACAAAAGGATAGCTCAAGTCAGATTTTTCCACTGGATATGCTGTTTGTTAAGGTGAAAAAGAAGTATTTCTCTTTTTGGTTATCATATACAGATTGGATAATTATGGATAATTTTTATTACTGTAACTATTCCAACATTTTTTCAAATGTCGTGGAAGTGTTGCAGATGGCTTATGTATATAATCTAAAGCCAGATTCCCTGGTATGAAAGACACGAATGTCATAGTTGCATGAAAAGATGATACTCTCTATTTGCATGGTAATGGATTAAGAAATGATAGCTAAATGGGCACAAAGTTTACATATAAATTACTTTTCAACTATGTCTTGCCAATTAGTAGATAAAGTGCAAGACTTTGATTTTTAAAAAATAAGAGATAACCAGGGAAATGCAAAAAAAAAAAAAAAAGCCGAACCCCAAAATAAAACAAAAACCCCCAAACCGAAACCCAAAACAAAACTGAAAAACTTTAAAGTTGACAGACTAGTCACTTCTATTATAACTGCCAAGTAGCAAGAACAGTGTTTAAAAAAGTGGGAAAAGTGGGTCACTTACTGTAGTCAAAGAATGTTGATTTCAAACCAACTGTATTTTGTCCATAGTTTATTTTAAAGTTAAAAATACATTTTTAAAATAGAACTATTTTCATATTAATATTTAAGTATTAAGCCTATGTTTATAGAAGCAGGATTCTTAAATCAGAATTTAACATTTTAAGCTTAAATGTAAAAAGCCTTTTACACATATGGATTTCTGTAACATCCATATCTTTCTAGTAGAATGGCAGGCTAGTGTCTCAAGTGAAGAACTTAGGCAATCTGAACATTTCTGTGTCTTGCCAACAAATCTATTTTTAAGAATTTTTGTGGCTTACTTTTAATGCATCATTCAGTATGTTTTAAATCAGTTTTTCATGATCAGAAGAGCTTCTAACTGAAAAATTGCTCATGTCTTAAGAACATCACTGCCAATGATGTTCAAAAGTTACCTCACTTAGTAATGTAACCCAACTTGAATCCCTTATAAAATTATTTCCCTGCCTTCTCGATTTGTTTGGTCTTGATCCAGCTACTTGATGCATTCTTTTTTATGAACTTAGATTGTAAGCTCTTTGGGGCAAGGAGTTATGTACTGTAGAAGAGATGTGCTCTCTATGTTGCAAGTATAAATGTAGACTACTTAATAGTACGGAGTGTGATTCATGTACCCAGCTAGGATGGATGGACAGCAGCATGCATTTCTGAAACACCTGCAAAATGTGTTTCTTTGGACTTTGTGATTGGAGGAGTGTCTCTCTTCTTGTGTGATTTGCATTTCCTTTGTTTCTCCTACTAATGTGCCTCTTTCTTCATTCCACCTGCTTTGGAGTTGCTTTTTTCTCCATTCATTGCCTATCTTTGGACTGCAGAGAAGATTTCCAAACTGCAAAGGTAAAAAGCTGAAAAGCCACTTTTTCTGAGCAGTATTTTAAGTCTACCCAATGTAAGCTAATATTTTCAATTTTTTTGTGTTTTACATGCCCCTCATTTTACTTGCAACTGTATAGTGTATGAACTAGAGGACCTCTTATTACTGAAAATGTCTTATGTGGGATAAACAAAGTTGAGGTTATAAAAACTTAAAACTAAAGAAAATAAATCTGCGGCATTGTTTCTTGTGTGAGATGTCTCTGTCCCTTATGGATGGGGTGTGCTGTGTTTCTGCTCTACATTTAGGGCAAAGTTGAGTTACTCTCCTGGGTTCAGCTATGCACAGAGTTTGTCTCTAAATGCAACTTTACGGATGACCTAGTCTGAATCACTTTTTCCTAAAAGAAAAAAAAAAAAAAAATCAGTCTGCTGACTCATTGTAGTCTTAGTTTCTAGTAGAATGTAATTTCATGAAATGGTAATGTGTTACAAAAACATAGAATCGTTAAGATTGGAAAAGACCTCTAAGATCATCGAGTCCAATGTTACTCCCAAGTGAGTAATAACAATGCAATTCTTACTCTGTGTGGAAGATTAAAAAATAACTTGTGTATTTTAAACATATTTGCGTGCTTAAGTTGCTTAAATACTTTACAAAGCAGTTTGTGTGCAGTTGAGTATTCAGTCATACTCCCAAAGTTCCATTTTTTGAGACATACAACTTAATTTCATAAGCAGAATTCCAGCATGTTTTGCAATGCATATTGATGTACTAATCATTTACAATGCAGCTCTCTAGAAGAAAACACATGAAAACCAAGGACTTTATTCTCTCATAACAAGAAATTTTTAAATGTTATGTTCTCTTAATAGCCTTTGAAAACAACTAACTAGCGATTGTATAGGAACAATGTTAAAAATGTCTATATACTAATAACCAAATGAGACTATACTTGTCCTGATAATTAGTACCCAAGCAAAATATAAACCCTTTTTTTCACAGGAGTCTTTGAATTAATTGCTTTTCATAATTCAGTTATGTGTTTGGGGGGGAGAGGGTTTAATACTGTGTAATTTCCTTTCAGTAATATTTCTTCAAATTGGCAAAATGGGCTTTAAAGGTGCAATTCCTGCTTTAAAGCTAGGTTGTACACTAATTGTACCTAAACTGTACACTGCTCATTGTACACTAATTGTACCTAGTTGTATACTAAAAGTGTACTCCAAAGTGATTTTACAGTACTTTTATCCAGCTTACTGACATAGGTATTCAATGTCTTGCATTTAAGTTATTGTCAGAAACAGCCCTTGTCTCATTATAATACTCAAAAATTCAGAATTGTGACTCTATGAAATACTAACTTCGTGATCTCACAGCTTATATCCAAAGTTTTAAGATGACTATTAGTACTATTTGTCACACTTTGACAGCATACTGTAGCACAGAAAGCTACATGAATTCTCTTCCATCTTGGTAGAATATGTTCTCAACACTTTCAGTCTTACAGATACTAAGAATGCATCTAATCTGGAAGCAGTTGAAATTACTCTGTCGTTTTGACTGGTCTTGATTATGAGCGACCTAGGAAAGGAACAAAACGTCATAAATAGTGAAAGCAATTTAAACTGACATTCAGTGGTGTATTGATGAAAAACCAAATTACAGCAATACTGCCGTTGAACCTTACATGGCTGGAGTATGTCTCCCAGTCTACTGAGGAGCTCACAGAGATAGAGATACATCCTACCCTGCAATGTATGTAAATTCTTTGATATATCCCATATAGCAGCAATGGTGGCTTTTGCTTTCTGTCATCTAACTTTAGAAGTCTTAACTGTATTTCTCTCTTTGGCTCAAATAAAACTGCATTTAAACTGACAGAAGAGGGTATGGTCCATGGGGTAGAACAAGCTAAATGTAAGACACAGCACTTTGAATCAGGAATGTCTTCTGCAAGGAGCCTGTTGTCTTTGGTATCCATTCAAAAGGCAAATAAGAAAGACTAGCATTTGAAAGAACAGTTGCGTATTGAGAAAGGAGGTACTAAAATCAATGATTTGCCCTGGCATACAGTTGGGGGAGTGGAATAATAAGCATTACAACAGTTGCTATAAACTGTAAACACTTCTGTATGTGAACTCTTGTCAGGGGCTTCTGAAGGTCTGGCATACATGATTGGCTGTGTCAGACTTAGCAAAAAGGTATGTATAGTAGGTAAATTCAGCAATATATGATTCCTCAGCAGATGTTGAAGGAAGTACTTTTGGGAACCCCTGTGGTATCTTAGGAGTGTGTTTCATTAAACTGCCGTGGAATTCAGCACTCTCTACTAACTGCTGTTGTGCCTTATTTTGCAGATCCTCTTGAACTGATACAAAGCTTGAGTTCAAGCTAAGTATGAAAATACAGTATGTATTTCAAGAAAAAGATGATGAAAGGAATTTATAGGAAGTTGTAATTCAAGGTATTCTATCAGAAAATGCAGAAGTGACATGCCTCCAACTTTAACGTGTCTCTTCTGTTATGTATCTCTGCCTTTGGAAGAAGGTGCTGCAATTTACAACAAACCCTTCTCCTAGAGCTTCAATCCCATTGTCTTTCACTGCCCTCATGAAGGAACTTAGTCACCTGCTTTCTGATCAGAAGGAACCAAGAGGTCATAGAAGAATCAAGAGGTCCTTTTGCTGTAGAAGGGTACTTAAAAGAAATATATTCCTTGGTTTGCTCTGCACTTTATCTTTGGGGATAAAGTATTGTTGAAGCAAGAAAACTCCTGTGGAAAAGCAGTATTAATTCACATGTCATTTTATCAAATTTAAGAGGGTGATCATTTTGATGGATTTTATGGTTTCTGTCAAGCTGCTTCCATAGGTGGACTCACTAACCAAGAAACATGCTAAAATTGATAATCTTTTAGAACTTCTCGTGCCAAATGTTATTTTGTAAATGGTTTTTTTATGCTTTTCTCCTGTAGCCTTTTTAAACAATGGAATCCTTTGAAGTTTTAAAACTTCCATTTTGCAAATAGCTGTGCATGTAGAATAGTAGGAAAATTTTTATTCCCCTTGTGGAAAAAAAATTTATCCATTGATTTAAGTGGGGTTGCATTTCAACTGTAACAACTCAAAACTGTCCTGATTTGAAGTGAGTACTGCCAAAAATCGAACTGAAAATAGATAATGATGTTGATTCCAAGCTGGAATTTTGGGTTTAAAATTTGGATAAAGGTGGCATTATGATGTATTATTTTATGTATGATTTTATGTTTGTGTCCTCACACTTTAAAGCCAACAGTAAGGATAAGAGAAAAATGGGGGCAAATAGATTGAATGCTGGATCCAAAGAAAGCTTGCAACTCTGTGTATCAGTTATCTATAGATGTAGTGCTATTGTCCAACTTGGGTACTTGATACTATGTGCGTAATTATAAGTCTGAGTACATATTTACCTAGTCTGTTTAAATTAGGTAGGAATAGGGTTGAGTTTTGCAATGATAAGCTCTTGCATAATAGCATATGATTTTATGCTGTATCCACATGTTTGGATGATCAAGCTGGTAATTTCAAAATGAACTTACTAAGTGAGCCTTTTGGCGAATTATGTGAATTTCTGTGTACTCCTCAGTTGGGCATATAAATTTACCGATAGACACGTGAAATTCAGCATGCATACAGCTTTCTTTCCAAGCAAGTCTGCATTTTGAGTGCATTCCTGAAACCTTGAGGTGAAAGTACAGCCTGATGCAAACACATAATAGTGCAGTATATCTAGTTGCTGTGAAGTGGCATGAAGTTAATAGTCTTAATACAAAATTCATTCTTGTTTCATCTGGGTTTACAATCTGCTTGTAGTTAACATAGGATCCTGTGGAATCAAACCTTCGTTCAAACTAACTCCTATCAAACAAGCTGTGAGAAGTTTCTTTTCATTTCCAGCACGATAAATGTGGACTTCTGTTGTCGATCTCACCTTTACCCTGCAAACTACTGAGTCTGCAGGATACAGCATGTAGCTGAAGAAGTTTGTACGTGTTTGAAGGGGTAGACTGAACTTAATAATTTGCTTAAGGTCTGTGCTGACTTTACTCTGGAAATGCTTCTGTCAGAATATCTAAGATCTGCCTATATTTCAAATGAGACAAAGGAAATCGTTATCCTGTAAAATATAAGCCCAGTTAGTTGGGCTCTTTAAACTTTTTTTTAAACTGATTTTACTAATTTAAAAACATTTCCAGTCTACTTTCTCTTTCTAGACTGGTGCTTAGCATATGTTTGTAGTGTTAAGACTAATTATTCTTTTTCATTCTTGAGTTAGGAGCTAACCCAGTGAGATGTTTCTGGTTTTGTTGTTAAGATCCTCAGGATCTCTATGAATTCAAGACGCTTTATAAATGTACAGCTTTGATCTCAAACCTTGTTTGATTTGGTAGCCTATTTAGCCCCTTGCTACTGTTCTGAAAGTATTAAGATGCTTATAACTTCTAGCCTGTACAAGGTAAGAAAAAGACTTTTTCTCAACTAGGTTGCATATTCTTTCTTGCAAAAACCAGTGAAAGTTGAAGTAGGTCTGCCAAGGTTACATTTTGAACCAGCTGAATTGCCAACTTTTAAAACTTGTAGTTTCTGTGTTTTTTTTATTTTACATTAAATTAGATTGAAAATCCTGACAGAAATTGAAACAATTTTTATTTGTTGCAATGGTAGTCTGAATGGTTTTAACCTGGAATGCTGATTTTCATTTTCTTCTAACATACCCGTATTTTCTTTCACAGGTGCGTTGCAATTTTAAGGGTTCCATATAAATGTTTCTTGTATTGGCACACACTTAACTGTTAGACTGTATTTGTTCTAGTATTTTGAAATTTTCAGTCTTTTCAGTATTTTGGCCTTCGGCTTAGTGCTGCAATATTGCACTGATAGGGGTGGTCAGGTTATTTGCGAACTACTCCTTTTCTTTCATTCGCTCTGGTCCCAGTCTTCCAGTTTGTGGGAAAACTTAGTTTGTTCTTCGTTGTTTCATGTTCTGTTTTTTGTTGTTTTAATACTATTAAAAACCTGTATGTTGGAGGTCTTGTACTAATCTTGGTATATCTAAATAGGAGGGGGAAAAATTATGATCTGTTACAATGATTAACTTTTCAAGATTCAAAATTTAGATCTAATGTCAGTCATTAGAAATGTCATACAGAGTTTTTTTGACTTAGAGATTTACAGCTCTCACAGAAGCATGCCTCACGTCTCTGTGTAAAGCCTTATTTCGGCAAAGTTCAGTGCTAATATGGAAATCTGCCACGTCAGGTCTTGTCGCAGAATCAGAGCCACAGTCATTTCTGATATACTAGAGCTCTTGACTTGTGTTATCTTTTGCTGCTACAGACGGTCATTAAAGAAAAGAAAAACAACAACCTTGCAGGGATAGGGGTGTGAAAAGCCAGCAGTATGAGCAAAATTGGAGTAACGGCTCCCAGCTCAGTCCAGTGCCCCAGGCAGCATTATAGCTTCCAGTACTTGAGATGATGGATGCTATCTCAGCAGCTCTTCTGAGCAGATTCTTGCTTGCCTGTCTTAGCTGCCAGGGCACACATAGTCAGTTGTAAGATTGTGATATCAGAGAAGATCGCTTGAACATTAACATGACTTCAGATGCTGCTTTCCATGGAATAAAATAAACTTTCACAATCTCCAGTGTTTGCACATAGCTCTTCTTACCTGTGAGCAGCTCCCTGGCAAGCTTGGTTCACGTGTCTGCTGTATCTTCACCCTAAAATCCAAGTTAGTTCTTTCATTCAGTAACTTTAAAATAGAAGGTCTGTGACTGGTGGAGATTTAGAACAATACACTAAGGGGATAAAATAGAGAATTGCTTTACACAGCTTAAGAAGAAAAAGATTTTTTTTTAACACTTGCATAATTGTAAAACAGAAATGTGATGGCCTCATAATTGAAAAGTTGTCCTGCAGTTATTGAGATACAATTATCCCTTTAACGCAGAGATCCTGAAAAAAGCTTGTGTTCTTTACTAAGTAAATACAGGGCAACTTGTCAAATCAACAACCTAAAACTTGAGTTTAAAACTGTATAGTAGCCCTGGCCATCAGTGAAATATTTTTATTAAAACATTTAAAATTTTTTCTAGGATAGATCAGAAGTTGTAGTGAAAATGTCATGTTAATAGTTCTTGAAGAAAGATGTATTTTCTGTATTCCTGCATGGAGCAGGACTTTTCCCTCTGAGGCTGAGTAAGATTTTGGTGCTGTTAACTCAGTAGTGTTAAATTTCTGTAATGTAGGGGACTAACAGCTGAAATGCAGCACCACCTCAAGTTTCAGTTTGTTCTGATGATGATTTAAACAATGAAATGATATTAAAAACATCCTTTTTTTTTTTCTGCTCTATAATATCTATAGATGTTTTCTCATTTGATCAGAGGACAAGAACAACAGAAAATTGAATTCAAGGCAAGGATTATTTGTTGTTAAAAGTACACAAATCAAAATTATGCATGAGGCATTAAGCTCTGAATTCTGCTTACAAATTCCAAAATAAAAATGATCTCTAGGCACTTGCTTAGCAAAAAGTAGCATTTGCTACAGAAATACTGGTATGTCTTTTCCTCGTAATTTTAATCTTCTAGCATGTATATAGTAAGCTGCAGCTTAAAAATACACAGAAAACAATGTAAAATAATTTCAATCCTTATAGACTATATCTGGTGATTTACATGTTGTTCTTATTCATCCTGTGGTTAGTCTGTGATTCAGGGGTACCTCATTTTCTGTGAGGTGTTTGAGAATTATAGAAACCTTTTTGCATTTGAGTAGGAAATACATTGTTTAAAGTATTTACTTGCATTAAGCTTTTAAAATGATTCATTTGTCTAGCTACTAGAGTTTGTCAACCTTTTTGACTGACAGAAGTCTTAAATATGTATGTGTTACAATGATAATGATTATAAAGATTCTGGTAAAAGCTTTTAAAGTAAGTATTAGCAATGCAATCAAACTTACTACAGCAACAAACTCCTGAGAAAATGCTTTTAAAGGCTCTACATCCCCACCTGCAAGTGCCTGAATTCATCCTGCATGACAGATTTTAGTTACAAGAAGCAAACTTGGCTCATATATCTTCAGGCCTCCTTTTCTTGTAAAAGCCCAATGCCAATCTGTGTTTCTCTTTGGCACTGCTCCCATCTCAGCAGTGTTTTTCTGATAGAAATGTGAATGTCCTTTAAGAACGTTTGGTGAGCCATGAAACATTGATTTGACCTAGAACAGACGTTGAAGCTAAACCCCAAGAACTGACAGGTAGGTGGATTACCTGACCGGCTAGCCTCTGGGTACACATTATACTAAAGAGAGCAGTACACCTGAAGGCATGGACCAAGTCACACTCCATGCAAGGATAAGTTCTGAGGTCTGTACATAATAATTGTGTAGTAGGGAAGAAAGCAAATATTAACCGGTTTCCTTTATTAGCCAACAATAAGGTGACTGCTTTGTCCACGAACGAGTCAATGTGATACTTAGTTGGATTAATCATGCAGTCCTTATCCCAGTACTGTACATAGTGACTTGTACGTGGTGTTTATGTTGAAGAGTTCATAAAATTGAGCTGTGCTCATCCGCTTTCTTTATTTGCATGTGTTAAAAGCACTTGATGAGGCTTTAACAACTTGCAGATTCCTAGTCAAAACTAAAAGGAACTGAGCTAAGTTGTAAGTAAGAGCTAAGCTAGAAAAACTATTCTTCTAAAAAATTGTTCCGTATTAGTAGTCAGACTCTGTTTATTTTGGGACTTTGAAAACTAAAGCATTTCAAGCAGTTGTTTGACTAGTTAAAAACAGACAATGCAAGAACTGTTTTATAAACCTTGTTTTGGGTCAAAATTAAAATCAAGCTAAAAATTATTGAAACTAAACTGATCCTTTAGAGAACCAAGTAGTAGTATGGGATCTGCAGTTATTCCAGAATCTGAGACCTGCTTAAACAAGCTGTAAAGTATACTGTTATTATAGGAAATTCATATTTATTGTATTAAATGTGGTTGGCCTTAATTCCTTAGTAAGCATTATGCAGAATGTGTCACTATTTTTCAAAACCTAGCTGAGAAGGATCATTAGGAGAAGTATTAATTTAAAACTGATTTTCTTGGGTGTAGGTCATGAACTGCAGCTTTCTTTTTATTGTTCTTCAGGATCCAGACATCAAGCATTTAGTCTGAGAACAGGACCATCAGTCAATGGATACGCCTGGAGTATGCCATTCGTTGTTGTCCTGGTTCCGGCTGGGACAGAGTTAACTTTCTCCCCAGCAGCTTGGGGGGTGTGCTGTGTTTTGGGTTTGGTGTGAAAGGAGCGTTGATGGCCCATTGATGCTTTGGCTGTTGCTGGGTGATGCTCGCACGGGGCGGGGGGAGCACAGCCGGGGTGGTGGACCCAGCTGGCCAATGGGGTATTCTATACCATCTGACATCATGCTCAGTATAAAAACCGGGGGG
>NW_009194530.1:0-8667 GCF_000690835.1 Fulmarus glacialis | reverse complement strand
TTAACTGTTTTATCTCAACGCAGGAGTTTTCCTACTTGTCCCCTCCCGATTCTCTCCCCCATCCCACCGGAGGGGAGGGGGGGTGAGTGAGCGGCTGCGTGGGGTTAAACCACGACAGTTGTGGAGCAGGCAGATGCCTTTTTGAATGTTTAATCATGTTGGTAGTCTTAAAAGAAAAAATCTGAGTTTGCTTGCACAGGAATTAAGGATCAGTTTTACTTAAGGCCTTTTGTACTTCTGACAAGAAGAAAAAACTTTGGAAGCAATAGCAGCCAGTCTCTGCAAGTAGTTTTTGTATTCAGCAGTTACTTATCACAAGAGTTCCAGTCTAGGGAGAGAAAAGAGGAATGCCTTGGTGTCAGAGCCAGGGACAATCATCTAACTAAACATTGCGTACATATATATAGCACAACAAAGTTAGTAATGTGAGAACAGATACTGAAATAACTAAGCTATTGTTTCCTCCAGGTATTAAGAAACGCTGGTGTACTTGCATGAATTTTATCTGACCAAGTTCAATTAACCGCTTACCTAAAGTCTGTTCCAGCTCTTGCTCGGTGTCATTCATGACTTCCCACCAGCAGGCAGGTGCTTAGCCATTTCCAGGAAAGCAGGGACTTGGGACACATAGCAATTGCTTGGGAAGACGAATGCCATAACCACAAACATCCCCCCCTTCCTCCTTCTTTCCCTGAGCTGTTATTGCTCAGATCAAGAATATCCCTTTGGCCAGTTGGGGTCAGCTCCCCTGGCTGTGTCCTCTCCCAGCCTTTTACCTGTCCCCAGCCTACTCACTGGGCTGGGCGGCAGTGGGAAGCCTTTGTTACCTACTCTAGATTTTCCATTGCATCGCTGTAGTGGCGCCACTTCCCATGTGCACGTGGTTTCTGTGTCTGCGCTAGTGATGGGAAGGGTGCTGCTACAGTGATGCAATGGAAAATCTAGAGTAGGTGACACCAAAGCACGATGTACAGGCTCTGTAAGGGATGTTGTTGGGTTCCCTCCTTCTAGCATATTTATGCTGTTGCAAAAGCATTTATTTTACAGAGTTAAACTACTGAAGTGAGCTGGAGATTAGAGACAAAAAATAATTTCCCTATACTGTCATGCTAAAGAGGGAACTGTTAAAGTTTGCATCTTTTTAATATTTTTGAATGCTGTATAAAGACAGTGCTTACCAGTCTAAACAGATACCCATGCAAAACAGGTGTGATGGATCATGTTGAAGCATTGGATAGGAACAAGGAAGAACTTACTTCCATCCCTTACTCTATTTGAGGGTGTCCCATTTTTACACATCTTTCAAAATGACATGGTACATTCCTAATTTAGTAGTGAAACTTGAAAAATGAAACTTGAGGATTTTGAAAATACATGCTGTAGAGTTGTTTTCCAAGCAAATGCCCAATAGTCAATGCTTTAAAAATCTCCCACTGTTACACGCTGATTTGTTAGACTTTTTTATTAGGGAGAAGGAGTGAAGAGTCAGCAGCACCCAAGTGTGCAATGTTACAGCCCTGCCAGGCTGGGGTTTTTTTCAGTACACACAATTTTGGAGGCTTGAGAATGTTTCTGAAACCCTACCCAAAGAGAGCCTTTGGGGTGG
The DNA here is from genome assembly GCF_000690835.1 of Fulmarus glacialis. Lineage (NCBI taxonomy): Eukaryota > Metazoa > Chordata > Aves > Procellariiformes > Procellariidae > Fulmarus > Fulmarus glacialis. Next base: position 7,061 of record NW_009194530.1, on the reverse strand, counting down.
TTCTTCTACTCCCAATCCAGCTCACCAGCAGTTCTTTGGCTAAATACATTTGCAGAAATAATAGTGTGTTCTGTTGTAACATGTTTTTCATTTGCTGTTGAAGACTCAACTTTTCTGGCAGAAAAACCAACTTCATTACCTAATAATGTGGGATTGCAGATGTATAAACTTAGGCAGTTCAGCAATGCTGTTTATTTTTGTACTGTGTCTTAGTGGGTTTGATGGCAAGGAAAGCCATGCTGTTGTCCTATGGGAAGCAGGGAGTTTAAAAACATGCTTTTAATATTTGTAAAGTACAAATTACTGGTAATCATTTTCCTTGTAAATCCATGCTTGGCATACTTCCATCTTCTCCCAAGGTAGATTTAGCCCAAGGGGCTACAACTTTCAAATGTGTGTGACAAAAATTAAGAAATGGCTATCAAGTTTTCCATTTCAGACTAGGAACCTCTTGAGTGCTAGGCTGCTTCAATGGAACGGCCGTTATTTTTTTTTTTCCTCATTTTCTGAGTCCATGGCTGTAGGTTTAGATTAGATCTGCTGAGGTAGTTTCATGAGCTGCTGAGAATTGTTTCAGGCCAATCTGGAACCTAGAAGTCTGGTACTTCCAGACATTGCCTTGCCTTAGAAAGCAAGTCTCCTGCCAACTTCAAATTTCAGTCACATTCTTAGGATAAAACCCTCATCGTTTCCATTATATTAAAGATGTTGCATTTTACAGTGCATCTGCTGCAGGTATTTCTGGTGCAGAAGACAACAGTCACTGCTGCATCGGAAGGCAAAGATGTACCAGCTAGTTAATTAGTTTGAAGAGAGAAGTTGAGTTCCTCCATCAAGCTGTTTGTGCACCAAAAGCCAAATCACGTGAGCACAGATACTTGCATTTTTGATGCTGTTTCTCAGGTGCAGTATACTCTGTTACCCTTATTAATCATTGCATTCTGAGAGTTGCTTTATATTTTGTGTTGAAATTATCTCCAGTAGTTTGAACATCTAGAGCACTGGTTTTTAGAGTGATACAATCAGTTTCTCTGCTGCCAGATTAACACAGAGATATCTTTGTTTCTTCAAAAGCAATGCTGAAAAGATGTGATTTGGAGGAGTACTTTTTTCCTGCAAACTTTTAACAGTTGTAAAGAAATTACATAATATGGTATAGCAATAGTAGCACATTCTCAACAGCAAAGAAGCAAACGTGCAACTAGCATGAAGTCTTTCTAGGTTGGTACCTACAAGTTAAAACGTGACGGCTGATCTGCAGCTTGTTTGCATTCACTGTAACACTCGATAGCCTGTCACAACACCTTGCTATGAGCCAGCTGAAGCCTGGAACTGTATTTAGATTGCTCTGCGTTATTGATGCAGGTCCCATAAAAATATCTTCTTTCCACTCGCAGCGTGGTTATGTGCGGCCTGCTCTGATGTCTTGTTCCCGCTATCACGTGTTTTACGCTGCATGCTGGTTGGTACTTCTGGGCAGTCAATCAAGGATTTGGTATGTACTCGTTCATATTAAGTATTTTTATAGTGAGTGAAGAGGGCTGTGGTAAGTAAAGCCCATGTTTTGTGATGACGGAAGTAAGATTGCACAAGGCATGGATCACCAACAGCGAGTTTAATTATTTGTAATTAAAAGGGAATGAATTTCCAATATTGCTGGCTAAAACATGTTCTGTGTTAGTAATCCTGAACGGTTTCTGAACTGAGTGTTTGCACGTGGACAGAACTGATTCATGTATGTGAAGTGTGACATGAAGCGCCAGATTTGATCGCATGAGGAGTGATGAAATGCGAGTGCATTTAGAAGAAACAACTCTGACAGACGGGAAGCCTGCTTGCATCCTCCTGTGGTTTGGGATAGTCTAGGCCAAACTTGGCTGCCATCTTTTTTTGTAAGAAGTGAGCTCTGTGCCCAGCTTCCCTATGACGGGTGAGCTCTGAGCAATTCGTTCCTAGAAAAAAGCGCCCTCAAACCTGTTACACCTACAATAGTCCGTATTTATACAAGGGAACAGTTGGGGAAGTGATCCATGTGAAAACAGGAGGTTTGATTTCTCATAAGAAGCTTGAGACTTTAGTGGACAAAGCATTCCCACATCTGCTCTTGACCTAGGGCAGGAGCTGGCTTTTACTGCCTCTTACGGGAAATGTGTGATTTCCTTCATTTTTTATGTGAAAGATGAGAGTGTAACTCGTGCAAAAATCATGAACCTGTGTTTGAAGAAATGAAAAAAATAGACATACTCAATTCTCTCTCTGCTTTGGGAAGGTGAGGAGAGTGAGGTAGCGTTTTTAAATTTCTGTTATGAATAGAACTAAAAGTACAAATACATGTTTGAAGAGTTGAAGCATATGAAAAATGCTAAGCATTACACACTGATGCTTCAGAATCCCTGTATATACTGTGCTAAGGGTGAAATACTTCGAATCGCAACGTAACCATGATGAATTGGGATCAATGGGGATACTGAATAGGCATTAGCAATCAATATCCAATATAAATTACAAAGAATTCGATATAGTTGTGAAGTCTCAATATGTTGTGTATGGCTTATAAGGCTCCAACATGCCATTCAACTCCACAGTAAATACTCCGATTTCTTACTGATTGAACTAAATTTACACAAGGTCATGATCCAAATTTCATCAGGCTTGCTTATGTTTTTTTACTTTGCCCTTATGCCTTTGCTCCTTGTACCTTTGTGTTATTGTAGTTGTAAAACACAATCTGCTGAACACTAATACAGCCAGGTCAGTAGGCCTTGATAAATTTGTTTCTGTCCCTTGACACAAATGAGAATGTCAAGACACAGCTCAGCATGTGTATGTTAGCATTTGTATACATTTGTCATTTTAATAAACTTACTGGAGAAAAAGAAATTAGTTCTTACCTATTTATGTTAAAACTTATTTTTAGAGTTCAGTATATTTTCTAAACAAAAGATGCCTGCCTTAATTTGTCTTGCTGTTTTCAAAGAAAGAGGCAGTTAAGTTAATACCACTGACGCTCATCTCTTAGAATCATAGACTATTTTGGGTTGGAAGGGACATTTAAAGGTCATCTAGTCCACCCCCCTGCCGTGGGCAGGGACATCTTCAACTAGATCAGGTTGCTCAGAGCCCCGTCCAACCTGACCTTGAATGTTTCCAGGGATGGGGCATCTACCGCCTCTCTGGGCAACCTGGTCCAGTGTTCCACCACCCTCACTGTAAAAAATTTCTTCCTTATAGATAGTCTAAATCTACCCTCTTTTAGATTAAAACCATTCCCCCTTGTCCTGTCACAACAGGCCCTGCTAAAAAGTTTGCCGCCATCTTTCTTCTAAGCCCCCTTTAAGTACTGAAAGGCCGCAATAAGGTCTCCCCAGAGCCTTCTCTTCTCCAGGCTGAACAACCCCAACTCTCTCAGCCTTTCTTCATAGGAGAGGCGTTACACCCCCCTGATCATTTTCGTGGCCCTTCTCTAGACCTGCTCCAACAGGCCCATGTCTGTCTTGTGCTGAGGCTCCAGAGCTGGACGCAGTACTCCAGGTGGGGTCTCACCAGAGCAGAGGGGCAGGATCACCTCCCTCCACCTGCTGGCTGCATCCCTTCCCTCTCTCTTCCAAATCCTTCTCTCTAAGACATCTCCCTTTCCTATTAGTTTTCTTCCTGATTTTTATTTTCTTTCTTGTTTCATTGCAGTTTCACAGATGTCTCTTGGAGTGAAGTAATCTAGATCAGTGACACAGGAAAGATCATCATCTTTCAAACACCGTATCTGTTCATCAGTGTGAGTTTAGGCCAGGAAACATTCAATGTTAATACACTTTTATCTCCATTATCAACTCTTCAGGAAACAAGGTAGCAGAGAAGGAGCTCATTTTATGCAGCTACTTACGTACTTTTATAATTACAAAAGACTGTCCACGAATATGTTACAGTAAATTTTTTTCTTTTCCTGCAAGAGCCTAGAAATGTGATTAGTTTATTACCAGAAGTTCAGTCTCTCAAAGATCTTGCTACAAAATTTTCTTGCATGAATCCAAAAGATAATGAGCATACACCATTAATGGATTGTGTAAAAGACGCAAATGTGTATCCAGGAGGAGATAAGAGAATTTTAATTCCTTAAATATTTGCAATTAACGCATTCTTCATGACTTGTGATTGTCTGTGGGCTTAAGATGGTTGAAGAAAAAGGTGCAAATTCTTGTATAATTCTAAAAAGCTGCTTGAGAAAGGTATTTGTTTATGTCCATCTCTCTCTACTGGTTCATTAATCATTGAGACTTGCCTGATAGGTGAGGCAGTCAATAATGGTGTTTGAGGCTAAATTTGTAGCCAGAGCACACTGTAGTGTTTACATGACTTTTCTGTCCTCAGCTGCACAGTGCAGACTTGGCACTACGTGTGATTCCAAGAGGAGTTGGACCTAATGGAATCCACAACTACACCTTGCGGCTGAAGAAGCGTCTTCTCCAAAGATGCCAAACAACAGGCATCCTTTGTTCCCAGGCCACATGCCTGCTTTCAGCTGATGAAAACTTCGCTCTCAAGTAGAAGGATAAAGATTTCCTTCCTTGTGCAGTAAGTACATACAAAATAGAGTCTGAATGTATTACCTAAAAACGGAATATAGAATAAATCTAGAACCAAAGGCATAGTTTGATGGACCAGGATAGAAAATTTGGGATCTAAAACCAGCCTGATTTTACACTAATACAGAATTTTTTCTCTGACTGTGAACACAAAGATGATACCAATTAATACCAGACTATTTATAACATAGGAATGACTACAAAATTGCATATACTGGATTTATCGAACAATAACTGTTTACCCAGTTTTGGAATTTCACAATATTTAATCAAATTATGTGGACTGCTAACATGCATGCTTGTTCTGTTTTAGTGACATTTTATAATTATTCACAGTAATGACAAGAAGTAAACTCTGCAAACATTCCGACCATGCAACAACTCATATCATCTTAACACAGCTGAACAGATAGCAACTTCTCTAAATGAAACGTCATATATTTTAAATGTTTTACTTTATTAACAACAAATTAATCTGTGGCATCACTGATCACAAAACACTAAAGATATAGTGTGCAGATTGTCTGCATGCTGATCAGAAAGGCAACATCATCGCTACCTTCATAAAAATTGGAGAAATGCTAATGAACTTATATACATATATCATTTTCAACCATTTGAACAACACTGAGCAGAAGAAATGTACTCCCAAGTTTCCCCAATTTCTCTATTAAATAAGGCAATAATAAAAACCATAGCATCACAACAACCTACTTCAGATACTGAGTCCTGACATAATGCAGTGCTCAAAGAGGAATGTGCAAAAATAAACACCTGGATTTGCACTTTGATTCTTCATTGTGTAAAATTAAAAAAAAAAACCCCAAACAAAACTAACAACTGTTCCAGATTCCAGTGTCAGGAAAAACGAAAGAAAAGCTGCTGGGAGAATCCAAATTGACAAAGCTGCTCTTTCAGCCCGTGGCACTATTTGGAATATCTTGAGCATCTGCTAAATGTAGTTTCTGGCTGAAGCAAACCATTAAGGAGTAACATTTTCACATATAGATAAGGCATAAACAAGATAGCAGTGTTACACGGAACTATGCTTAGTCCTGTGACGGGTATGCACCAGTCCAGGTGAATTCAGTTCTGTTAAGCCCTATGCTAGTTCTCAACCAGTAGATTAATCTTCCTCGATGAGACTTAAGCATTACATACCTCCAGAATTAGCTGACGGATCAAGGAGGGATGGCAGATAATTTTTATCACTATTATGTGGTATTATTACCACATTCCACTTGCGTTCTTTATGAGACCTAGCCTTAAACAGCTTTCCACAGGCACAGAGAAGGTACATACCAGTGCATCTTAAATCCCAAACCAGAGTCCCACCTTCCTCAATGCATACAAAGTGTGTAACATCAGAAATAACGAGACTGCAGTATAAACTGAATGCAACACTCCTCAACTGTATTCTTAGCTTATCAAAAGCATGATGTAAAAGACAAGCTAAGACATTCAGCTTTATCTTCTTCTGGGTGGGCTAAGAGCATACATTTGTTCAATTACCAAAGCTCTGCTGAAGTATTTGACTCAACCATAGCCTAACCCTAGAAATAAAAAATTAGGTCAGTCCACTATTCACAGTAAAATCAGTGATAAACAGCTGCATATATTTCTAGAGAAAACTAAAAGGTAATAGGATTCACTTATCAATGGGACAGAACACTTCTGAATACTATAGAAGGAATCTTATTATGTATGTTTGTTCCAGAATGTCTCAGCAAGAACCGTGTAGAAAGACTCTGCTTCTGACAGGCTTTCCCATCTACTGTCAACACGTTGTCTAAAGTGGTCCATGCTAGCTAAATAAATCATCATATGAAAAAACAGCCTGTAATTAAAAGTGTTAAGATCCAGTCATTTATGTATTGGAAGAACCTAAAATCCATGCTGTATTACAGTACTAATTTAAAAAAAAGGACGTTATTGAAGCGATTTGACTCCTGTAAAGACACCAGTTACTGGGGAAATATCCTGTAATTTGATTACACTTAATAATTATAATGCAAAATAGACATTTAAGGAAAAGGATACATAGATGAATTCAGTTCTTCTAGCTGCAATATAAATGTAGAAAGTATCAGAAATGGCATTTCAGTGAGTCAAATGCAACAATTATGCTGTTATGATGAAATAAATACATTAAAACAATGAAGGAAATCATTAATACTTTGGGCTGAAATGTATGATTTTATTACAAAAAGCAAAGTAAACCTGCACTGAATTCTACACCAACAGAGCTAAGTCCCAAATTAAGTTTAAATGTGCCAATCTCAGGAAATTTAAAGAAATTTTAACAGTTTGGGGTTTTATGGAAATACACTAGAGAAAGGAGAAACTGAAAGTGTAGAATATACAGGTCTAAATTTCTTGTTATTTGTGGTCTTCCCCAGATGCAGGAAGATAGACCAAAGGGAAAAGTGGCCACACACAAGTGCTGTTTCCTAGGGCTCAGTTTTGGGGCCAGTTCTGTTT
>NW_009194529.1:3150-20473 GCF_000690835.1 Fulmarus glacialis | reverse complement strand
CTTTCTAAAATTATATTAAACTATATTTTAATTTCTAAAATTATACTATACAATGTTCACAGCCAGAAAACCTCCCTAAGAATTCAGGGCATATGTTTAGCTGCATTAGAGTTAGATTTTCCTCCTGATATTTGCCCAACTGAAGAGAGTAGTACCATTTTTAAGACATTAATCAGCTTAGAATTTTTAAAACTGAGGGCAAAATTCCTTTTGTATAATGATAGCAATTTTAAAATTAAACATTTAGCCTAAGCCATTAATTTAGATATTCGTTAACAATGTAAAAATTAGTTAATTTCAGAAGCCATTCCATTGTACCTATTTTAGACATCAGTAAAACAGAAACGAATCACTTTTTGCTAGTGCCTCTCAGTTTGTTACTAAGGATGTCTGGAGTATCAGGTTAAACTAGATACCTCATTTTCAGATGACAAATATTACTGAAATAGAATACTGTATCAGAGTATGATAGAATTAATTTCATCTGTCCTTAAGCATCTTTACTATGTAGTAGAATCACTTGATAATCAGAGGAAAAAAGAAACATTTTAAGAGTACAAATCCTTTGACTGACTTTAGTCATTTGCTTAAGTGGAAGGTGGATCAAACTTTGGGCATGATAATTTCTCTAAAATTATTATAAAGAAACTCTGTGATGGCTAAAAATCATATTTATTTTCAAGTCCTCTAACTACTACATTGTTATATAAAATTAGGCATCAAACGACTTTCTCCTACACATTTAGGAGACAGTATTAGCTATAAGTTCATTTTTTGGGGGGAGTCAAGTTCTTTCAACATATTTTCTTGCAGTCTAAATTTTATTAACTAGAGGTTGATAATCCTACAGAAAGTTGTATATACATATGCTTTACAAAAAGGAAAATTCTAGGCTTTTACTACAAAGGCTGACTATAAGAGCATCTGTAACTATTTCAGTCATTGGTATTTTCAATAAGCAACAGGTAGGAATATTATTTTAAGTCCCACATTATATTTGAACAATGGAAATTTTTGAACCTTCTTAATATAGATACTACAACAACGATGCTTTCCTTGTAATTGACTTTTGGTTCATAAATATGACCTTCAAATTGGACAAAAACAGAATTGTCTTTAACCTTGATTAAATTGTTCTTGAAAGCTAAATACATTTTGGGAAAAAATTCTACTCATCTTCTGGCTTTATTATGCCTTCTCAGAAAATAAAATGGTAAAATGTTGTGGTCAACTTTTTATGTCTGAAATACCATTAAATTGATCGTTTTGTTCATTTTGCTTTCTTTTTTAATTTTTTAAATTTTATTTATTCAAATTCTTTCATTTTGCTATTTTTCCTTAAGAAGTTTTGAGTTAAATATCTATATATGTGATTAATGTCTTTTAAAACTTGAGAGGAAAATACTTTAAAACCATGCTTGAATATGTGGAAGTGGAATGTACAAACCTTAATTTTGAATGTTTTTTTCAAAAAAACTGTGTGACTTTTTCAACAACAGGATTGTATGCCTCTAGCTAAAAGAGTTTCACAACAAGTGAAATGCACCAGTGTGCATTTTATCTTCACCTGCCTAAAGGTAATAAATTTTAATACACACTGATACTACTTTTGAATTACAAGGGCCAAGATGAGGAGCTGAAAAAGCAGGGACACTAAATACAATTGACATCTTTGGAGGTTTGGGTTTTTTTTTTTCAATAAACAGGTAAACAAGGGCTAAACAGAATTCTTATAACTCGATTGTGTCAACAAAATAGAACTGCACAAGAAGTTGTTTTTTGTAATTACCAGGAAAATGTCTGAGATTTCTTATATCCTTTCTTCTGCTGATAACAACTGTACATTTCATCTTTGTAATAACTAGGTATGCCCTAGAGTGAGAAGGGTTATGATAACCGTTCCTGAATGTGGAAAGAAATCAATTTGAAATCAAGGTGAGACGAAGGGGAAAAACTATAGATCACCTGCTTATGTTTTTAATAGCTGTGAAGTTTGGAGTAACATTTTGAAAAGAAACCTACTTTATAAAATCTGCCAAAAAATCTCCAAAATTTTATAATTCTTAAATAGGAACTAGTCATTTTATCTTTAAAAAGGAATACAACATTGTAGTTTCCCAGCTTGTGAAGAGCAGCCAAACATAACTATTATTTTGTTTTAGAATGCTTGAATCCATAGGAAATCTTTTACAATTGCATCAACCTTAGAAGAGTTCAAACTGGGAGTCCTAATTCTATTGAACAGGATTTTAGCAGTAGCGTTTAAAAAACACATATCTGCTCTCACTAGATTTACGTAATCTCAAAAGTAAATTTTAAAACATTATGTCTGGTTTGACAGTCTTCCACGAGAAAACTGGTATTTGAATAAAGCACATCCTATCAGACTGTATCTGAATGGCAAAATGACTGAAGCACAGACCCATTTCTGAAGATTGATGCCCTAGATATTTACAGAAAGTAAAACTTTCAGAGAGATATAAAAAAACTTTCTATTATAGACCTCATTGTCACTTACTAGTCTTTGGTTTCCTAAGTTATTGAGATGCTTTTATTTTTTGAAGATGATGCATTATTTTTGAATGTAAAAATAGACACATTAAATACATCCTAGACACCTTATAAACTTATCAATCACAGGGAGGGCCATGAGAGTTGTTTCATGCATTAGTGGAGTCTACTGGTTAATTTACATCCACTCTAAGGCAAGCTAATAGCCTTACAAGTTCTGATTTGTTAGTCCCAACTTTTAGTCTGGAAGCTAACTGCCCATGAAGTACATTATCCACATTTTTTGCTATCAGTGCAAAATTACCTAGACAAGGAACACTGTATAATGTCATTCAGATACCAGTGCATAAAATAGTTTAAGGATATGTGGTTTAGTTCGTTGTTATAATCCCCCCTGAGAAAGACAAATGTGGTTTGACTTCAACATCAGAAGGGTTTTCTTCTCAGAGACTGAAAAATGAAAGAAAAGCTCCCTTAGTACCAATAAGCAGAAGTAGTTGGAAAGATTTCATACTTATTAATATTGTCACTAGTAGTCTTAATATAAATTTACTTCATTGAAAATTCTGGTTATTGTTCCTTATAAATAGAAGCCCGCGAGGATAGGCCCTGTAAGTATAGGCATCATGGGATTTCTCTGATGAACTTTCCATCTGTTGGAGACAAGAAGTAAAGTATTTGGCAGTCTGTGATCTTTGCTTGCATACGGTAGAGATGGGAATGAGTCTAAGACTGAGCAAAATCATATGGGTAACATAAGGAGTAAGTTTTAACTTATAATTTTTGGATTACATATTGGGTAACTGCTAAATGCCAAGCCAGATTTAGCAGAAGCAATAACTGACATTTAATTAAAGTTTAACCCCTTAAGAAAATAAATAAATAGATAAATATCTCCCACCTCCTATCTTTACCTGTATGTTAAGATAAACCAATTACTCAAACATATCTACTTTAACCTTTGCAGCCTGTACATATTCAGAGAGTGTATTTTTCCTTATTCTATTTTAAAGCATACAGAAACAGAGAAAAGTCAAACCTTCATGAAATGTTTGAAGAGTACCTTCAAGTTGAATGCCATAATCACTCCACTTGTGCCCTACTGCCCTACTAGATATTCTTGAATTTGCATAATACCCACTTGCAGAATATCCAATGTGTAAGGCTTATATCAACACGTCAGGAAGTGGCAGTGTTGCTAAAGGAAACAATGTCATGTATGGTAAATATCCATCACTTAAGCAGTTCTATATTTCTTCTTTGCTCAGCTATGTTTTTAGAGTTACAAAATACTTCTAAACACAATTTGGTGTTATAAAATTATTTCAAGGCTGAATTCTTGTCTCTGCAAAGTTTAGTTTATGACTCTGCAATGCGTAATACCATGCCTTAAAAACAAAGATTTCTTAAATGAGATGTGAAAAGAGTGGAGTTTTATGTCCATGGTAATATATGATAGTACTGTGAAAAAAAGGGAAAGAAAATAACCTTCAAAGAAATTGTCTTCTACAAACCTCTATGGAATTTTTCAAGTAAATAATAAGTTGGCATTTCTTGGGGTAAAAATATCTGTTTAATTTTACCATCATTTAGCTAAGAAAATGATGCTACTACTGGACATTATTTTGTATTCAAAAAATGCATGCGTAATTGGATACCTTTCTACATAGTCCAGCAGTCGGGAACAATGGTTAGAAGCAGGAGCATCATGGCCTCCAACTGCATAAAGAAAGCCATCACATGTAGCCACTCCTACACCTCCTCTTCTCTTACACATAGGAGCACACATATTCCATTTATTTGTGTGAGGATCATAATATTCCATTGAACTCAAACACGAACTTCCATCCCGACCTCCAACTGAATATAACCTAAGAAAGTCCACACAAATAAAAATGTTAATAAAACAATAGCTCAGAACTGAAGAAATCAAAACAAGGAGCATCTGGGGTTTTCATCTGACATCAGCAAACAAGAAAAAGTTAAAAATATAATTTCTTAAAATCATACGGATTTCATATAGTCAGCAAACATAGATGATTTTAATATTATTACCAAATTCACACACTACTTAGTGCTTTTCCCACCTGAATAAAAAGGAAGATATTTTCTTTCTGGTAGTGGATATTTTCATTTTTTGATTACAGCATATACTGCCAAGAGTGCCGTAAGTGACATGCAGATTTGTCTCAGATTTATAGATTTATAGATTTATAAATCATGTAAGCAGGGTTGCTGCCTAACTGCTCATCATCTGTGAGGTGGAATTGAAAGTGCTAACTTATAATTGGTAATCCAGACAAACAAGAAATATGCAATCCATTTATCATAGTTTCTCTGTGTTTTTATCGTGCATCAAAGTAGCGGGAATTAGTCTGACAACAGCTGTCCTGTATTTTAATATTTTATCTTGTATAAATCTTTAATACTGAATAGATACACAAGGTTCTAATTCACCCTTCTTGGGAAAAAAAAAAAAAAAAAAAAAAAAAAAAAGGCCTGCATAAGCTCTGTATGCTATAGTACAAACCACATGGAAAACTGTAGTCAGTCTTTGATCTAGTAGTCAGCCTATTCCACATAGAAAACTGCCAATGGGAGGCTCATGTCCAGAATGAATTTTACACTTACAATACAGTAGAGATCAAATATCCAGTGCATTGCAGAAAAGAATATCGCATTATGTTTTTAAACACAGAGTTTTAAAAAGTGCTACCTCAGTTTCAAGGATCTTGGTTATACTGAAGAAAAGTCTTGCCCACACTAACATTAACATGTCTACTGAGCAAGTAAGAAAATGATATCCCCAGGCACTGAAAGTTGATTTTCTTCATCAGAATTTATTATGAGGATTGAGGTCTGTAGGGAAGTCATGGAAAACTTCTGAAAATATTTTAAATTCTAAACGCAAAAATGTGGTTTAACAAAAAATATGTTGTGTTTGTAACTATCAGCAGGCAAGAAACTTGTTTCCTTCCTCCCTTTATAATGGTTCCCAAGAGGAAACAGTTCTGATTGTTCTTTTCCACTACTACCATGCTGCATTCTTTTCTTATATGAATCCTTTTGTAGTCTGTTGCCTTTTCCACAGTGCCTGGAGATTAACTAATAGAAGCACAGGCTATTTTAAAGTCCAATCACTGAGCAATTTAGGATGCAAAAGCTGTCTGTGTGAAGCAATTATTCATTTGGAAGCTTTTACTGTCCTAAGTGCTCCATGAATTCAGAGGTACTTAAATGTGCATTTACCATTACGTTTCATTGGCATGGATGCTGATGAATAAGGAAGTACCATACTACTACTAAATATGTCACTGAAGCCATAGAACATTTTGGTACTGCCTGACTAACATACTTGTGCTCTGACAGAACTAGCCAGGAGAATCCATACTCTGCTATGACAGATGTTAAAGTAAATACACTTTTTTGCAACTATTTCTGTGGATCCAGTCCTAAGACATTTACCTTTCTATGTGATTATCAGGTATCTACAGGTGGGATCTAATTCGAGATTAAGACACCTACATGTAAGTGTTAATCTGTGGGTGTCTACAGTGTCTAAATTGCTGTTATGCTCAGTGTAGTCAGCCGAACCTGAAGAACAATTTAGTTCACCAGCAACAACCGTACTTTTTTTCTTCAGCAGAGAATAAGAACTGCAGAACAGCACTAAAAAAATTTAAACATGTGATCCAAATACATTTACATTAATATAAATGTAAATATAAGAATTTACATGTAGGTGTCTGCAAGGATGTTCTCTTTATTTTCAAAGATGGGACTTGGTTCAGCTTCCTACAACTGTTATTTGTGACATCTAGGGTACGGTGACATTCCCTGCAGACTGGCAGATATGACAAAGAGTACACAGGAGAAACATGCATGATTGCTGGAGGTCAAGTAGGCTATCCTGAGGCAATTCAAATGACAGTAGACGATTACATGTAGATAAGTGAATTGATCCCTAAAAATGAAGACCATGGTGATTGGGATGACCAAGTTTTTGTTAAAATGCTCTATGCTATTCAGAACAAACAAAATTAATTTCCAAAATCAGATTTTGGAGCTATCATTTTAGGGTTTGATTGTGTTTATATCTTAGCAAGGAATAGTTCATAAGACTAACAATAAAATTTTATTTCACAAAGGTCTAGTTCAGGCAAATAAAAGTTGGAAATCGAGTAATTGTTTTAAAGCTCTGGTTGTGGCTAAGCCTGAACACCTCAGTCAGGAATTGCTTCCATTCTTCAGCCAAGTTTCCTAATCTATAGTCACAAAGGCCCAAAATGACTGCAGAACAACTCTGCAACCAGTGCTGAATATTCAGGATACTGTACGGTTAACTGAAACTTTTGCAATACTTATATCCAAAGATATTTAGTAGTCTTACTTCCTTCTTAGTGCTCAGAGTCCTATTTTATTAGATGACTTAGAATGAATCCATTTTTGCAGCTTAGCGTAAAATTTTCTATAGGGAAAAATGTAATGTATTTCTCTAAAAAGCCTGAAAACCTGGCACTACTGAGATCAGTTATCAGTCCTGCAATTGCAAGAGCTACTCTTATGCCTCTTAACTATATTCAGTTCTATTATTTCTGTTACCAGGTACTACCTCTGCTCTGGATGATTTGTTGAAAATACTTGTAAGTAGATTTCCATTTTCATGTGCAAGTACTTTCAGAATTCAGAGATGAAAGATAATCCAGTGAGTCTGGATTTAGCAAATTCAAGTTCCTCAAATTTTGCTTTGTTTGTTAATTTCACATTGTTAATTCACAGTATTATCCTAGTAATTTTACCTTACCTTACTACTACTTCAAATAGCATCAAATACATAGCTCATTTTTTTCTATTTCTCCCAGATTTCTGGTATCTGTAGACTTCTTGCAGATGTCATATCTCTTAGTAGCTTTTGAGTACCTACAGTATTGTAAGACTCTTATTTTCAACATTGCGCGATTAAAAAGAAAGCTTGAAAAATAAGCATAATCACGGTCACATAATAGTCATATCTTCATTCATTTTTGAGTTAGGAATATTCTATTAACTGAATTGCACCTTCTTGTGTATTCCATCAAAACCGTTGGGATTTCTTTTATAATTATCTCTGTTTAGATGGGAAGATCGACAATGAAAAAAAAGCATCCACTACTGAGTACTTTTATCTCCACTGATCACAGTGAAAGTTTTGCCTGTGGAGTTATAGATTTCTATTCCCCAATGGTCTATATTTCAGCTTACTCAGACACTGTGCATACATATGAATTTAGAGCAAACTCAGTCTCCTTTGAGCTAGAAATTTGTCTTTTCAGGGTTTGGTCACTTCTTTTTGTATTAAGATGGATAGAGATTCCTAAATATTTGTGTGTATATATATATATGTATAAAATGGCTAGAAAATGCAGTAGAGGTTTCAAAGTAGGAGACATTAGGAGAAATCATGACCAGCTGGATCAAAAGCATTTATCTCAGTGCTATCATTACAAAGCTTTGATAACTAACCAGAAAAGTCATTTTTAAATTCAGTTTGACAAGCCAACCTCAAAAGACCAGACTGCCTTTGATGTGAGGTAGTATGGCTTGTGAAAACAGTTGAATCATGCCTTTGCTGCATTTCTTAACGAGCTTTTGCCTTTCAAAATTCTTTCACTGTGAATATCAAAGACCATATCCAGTCTTTTGCTTAGGCCCCTTTGTACCGTTTTCTGCCCTTTCAGTGTGCCTGAAAAAGCAACAGAGAATTACTCTGCCACAAAGGATATCTGCCTGGTGGAAGTGAGGGGGAGATAACAATTTTCATCAGTGCTGGACTTGTCCAGCTCAATCAGTCCATACCTGATCTAGGAATCAGACTATAGGAGAGGAAAGATATCTATCCATGCTGCCTTAGTTATGCCAATGAACAGTAGTTCACTGGCAAAAGTTGACAAAACAATTTTCTGAATGCAAAGCATTAATGAAGTCTTATTTTTGTGTGTAAATTTTGAATGGTATTTCATGTATTTGGTGCAGTGGTGCAGTAGTGGAGTAAATTAAGAATACATACAGTTTGACAAAAAAAAAAAAGTATACAAAAAAAAAGTCATAGAGTAAGTGCCTGCAATTAAAGAAATAGTAACTACTGATAGAACATATTGAGAGAAAAACACACTTTGCATGGATAATATAATTACAGCAAAGTTCTACTTCCTACACTAGAAAGTATAGTTTCTTAATAGAAAGAACCTGTTTCAAGCAAATTTAATTCTAATCGCAGTTATATGGACTACATTATCTCCACAAAACTAGTGACTGAATGCGGATTTCACCAGTTAAAAATGTTCTTGACTGTATCAGGCTGTAAGATAGTTAAGGCAAAATAGTCTTGTAAATTAATAATTTACTACAGCATGAGCTTAAGGCCCTTTATTTACTCTCTTATTTATTAAAAAAAATACAGTGAATCTGTCATTAAATAAAGAATTGTTATTGAATTCACAGAATTACTTTGTGCTAGACTGAGCTAATGTGTTTATGATATTCATCTTCTTCGTGAGTTTCATAATTTTACACCATACAGCTGTTCCATTTTGTTCTGTCTAAGTACCCATTTATTGCATGATTTTGACTAAAATATTAAAAAATATCTACACCTTTTTATCGTTTCTACAGTTAAGGAAGAATATTTTCAACATGTGTCCCTTTTTCCCTATAGCGGGAGGCAGAATAATTGCCTTTCTGAGAAAAGAGTTTGATCAAAAGCAGCAGTTAATAAACAACACATTTATAAAACATCAGCAGTGTCAAAACTGTCATAAAAGAACCTCAAATAACTTCTACGGGATTTAAATTAAGGTATAAATTTATTTATAGGTCAAAGTACATTTAGAGTAAAATACAGTAAGAACAGAGAAAAGATTTAAAAAGTTTCTATGAAAAAATTCTAAGGCTGGTAGCTTGTGAGTTAGTCTTTGAAATATGTTTGTCATTCTTCCCATTGCATTGTAAAATTAGTTACATTTATAAAATACCTAATAAGTAATTAATATCATCCTAAGTCAAATTTCGTTTTACTCTCTAGTTGGGTAGATAATGTAAGATCTGTTATGGAAACAGACATGTAAAAGCATGAATTTTTTGTCAAGGAAAAGCACTGCTGTATTTCAGTATCAGGCAAAATATTAATGTCATTCATAAAATATTGATTTAAAAGTATTTGTTTGTAGTGAGAATATTGTGGGCAGAAAGCAGGCAGTATGAAATACATTTTCTTTCTTTACATGACTGTAATTATGTATGCCCAGTATAGTATTTTTCTTAGTTCAAATGGATTAGTAAAAGAATAACTGAATCATCAATAAGGCACAAGAGCAAAGAAACCCTCAAGCAAAAACAGCCATAAAAAACCTGCTCTGATAAGAAATATAATTGTTTCAGTCATACTTTCTTATCCTGTTAGCTTGGCATGAAATTTTGAAGTATTACTTCAGCTTTAAAATCACAATTACAGCATATTAATACTTCATTTATTTAATAATATTGAGCCAGTTCCCTAGTTTTTACTGAAGTATGAAAATTATCAGTGCATTGCAATTATATGGATGACTTGGAAAAAAGTCTTAGTCTGTGACCTTCACAATGAACAAATCCTTCTCAATTCAATGAATTCAACCAATAATGAAAGATTCAGCTGGTTGGTCTACTGAGTCAAAAGACATTTCATTTTACCCCAATATTAGTTATTAAGAAGTTAATCAAGTTTCAAATTAGAAAAATAGAAATTTTAGTTAACAGTGGAGATGGCACGGTATTCTGTTCTGCTGAATATAGCAGATATTTGATAGCTGCAATAAGGACCCATAAAGATGTTTAGTTGAGTATCAAATTAGATATTTAGCTTTCTTTAATTTCAGTAAGATTTAGAGGTTTAAATATCCTTCCAGATTTACACATATGTGGAAATAAGAAAGTATGTGTATACATGTGTACATGAATACATGCGTGTATACATGTGTGTATATAATTCAAGTAAATGCCTACGTTTGGTCAGGGGAGTATCTCTAGACTTCTCCGACTGCACTGAACAAGGGGTCCCTTCAGGCCCCAGCATGTAAGCACTAAGTAGTCTTTGACACAGGCTGGGATTCTCATACTTCATCTCCCGCTAAAGATGATAATTAAAAACCAGACTTTCAGAATAATCCAGACTGTGGGATGCTAATATCTTTTGCAGTTTTGACCAGGAGAGATAAGACAGTGATTGTTGAATGTTTTTTAAGAGTCTGTGCTTTATTGTGGAAGCTGCATAATTTAAAAATTGGCTGTGAATCTTTCTAGGTGTTATCCACACTGCCTCCCGCTGTCTAGATGGGTACATATGTTACATTTAAAAGCTTAAGTTATATGGAGTGACGTGAGTGCCTTTTCCTGTCAGGTACTAGGACTGAGTAAGTTAACTCACCATGTCTGCTTGGTGTGAAGTACCCTTACATGACCAAATCAATGCATACCACACTATGTTATGTTCATTATCTATGTAGAATTTGTTGTTCATTACAAAATTTACAGAAAAAAAAAAAGAACTATATAGTAAAGACAAAATGTTTCTTATTACAGAAACTGAATGGCAGACCTTACAGCAAATGACAGTCACACTATCTGTGTTCCTGCTAGCTAGTCCAAAAATCTTGTTTGTGTGGGTGATGGATGAAGAGAAGTGCATGGTGGGGTTTAAACACTGAAAAATGTAGATGTGCAGTAAACATGCAAAATAGAAACGTGGCCTAAGCATCTGGGAGCCTCACTATAGCATATTAAGAGAAAACAGGCTCATCAAGTTCCCACCCTGCAACGTAGCAATGTCTTTAGCATCTGCCATGTTTCCTAACAATCACTTGGGTTCCAAAGAGCAATACATCCTAGCTGCATATGCACCTGCCTTGGGCTGTAGGAAAAATACTGGTTTTGCTGTAAAGTTTCGTGATTTTTCATTGTCCTCTTCTAAGAATCACATATAAATACCTAAATTGTATCTGTTCTGGCCCTTTTTAAGGTTAGCCTAGCCACATAAAAAGAAGTAAGCCTGTCCAGAGACTCCTATTTTACAGGCTGGATGTAAAATACCAAGTTAAATCTTGCTTGAAAAAGAGAGAATATGATGCACATTGAATTGATTGCACATTCACTGAGCTGCATGGGAGCTACCATGCTGTACAAAACATGAACTTGTGTGCAAAAGTGCAAAAGATAAGACCAGGGCACTGAATTAGTAATAAGCCTTAATGATTCTGCTAAGAGAAAATGCCACAGGTAGTTTATTATATGATGCATGAAAGGCAAAGAAGCAGAACTCCTGGAGGAGGTTGTAATCAGCCACCCAATCAAGTTTTGTAGGTGGTTATATGAATGTAATACATTGCTAATTCTCTTGTGCCAAACTGAACTGCTATTAAGAACTTTGTGGAATTATTAACCTATGCTTCTCCGAGGTCAGTACACAGTGAATATACTCCTGTGAGTGACTAACTTCAAGACAATTTTGAGAACCTTTCTTGTGCACACACTAATTTGGTTTGAATTTTGCTATTTTCTTGAAAATGAAGGTTCATCAGGCTAAATTTTCTGATGTTCACTTTGTAATAATGCATAATAGTCATAAGGGACATATTAAACTGAAGCAACTGCTATTTAGCACAGGCACAATATTGATCTAAATAACACAAGTTTCATTCCAGCTTTGTTTCATTAAGTGACCTGAAAACAAAATATTCCCCTGCACATATGCCAACATCTGTATTGGACAGCTCTCTGTGTTTCCCATTCAAAATGAAAAAGAGAATAGCTGGAAAAATACTGCTAAGAATGCTAAGACAGTTTATGGAAATCCATTACTAAATGAATCCAGCTATTGCAAAACTAGTGGAACTGAATGAATGTAACTGAATATAAATAAATAAAAACTATTTTTTTTAAAATAAAGCTAGATGTTATTAAAGCCTCCCCACCTAACAAATGAAATTGAAAATGTAATAAATGAATTTGCATGGGTGTGAAGGGACAAAATAGTAAATATATATGCATATATATTTTTTAAAAAAATCATGAGTATGTTCTATTTATATGAATGCTTAAGTAGAATTAATAGAATGTGGAAACCATTCTCAGTTCTGTCTGCCACAATCAAGCAACAGACAAAATCTGACATTGCCAATTGATAATAAATAATTTTGTAAAGGGCACAACCACAAAATCACATTTTTATGTTGGACTGTCTTTCAATAAAAATATGAAAATGGAATACATTCAAATATCAGTGACTAAGATAAACAGGATAAAGGAAGGAAACATAATTGATGGAGAAAGACGAGGCTTTCCAAACAACTCCAGTGTTAAAGGTGTTGGATTGGATTAAGAGGATCTATGTTTAGGGTTTTGTTCCTATAAAAGAAAATATCTCTGGGTCAGTTTAAGCATCTTGTCCTTAGTATTTGTATTGCATTTTCCTGCTTAAAAAAATCATCAGTCATAATTTTGTCATCTTTCTTGAGATTATAAATTGTGACTCATGTCCTTTCAGCATTTGGTTACTTCCTTTGGTACCAAACTTATGAAACAAGAACCACAGACAGAGCTTTGGCACAAACCTCCTGAAAGTTCAAATGTTTTAAAAATGTTCAACTTAGGTTTTTTTCCAAAACTGCTATAAAAAAAGGTGAACCATGGCCAGAGCTGGTCATTTGCCCCAGGATAGACTTGCTGCTTGGGTACTTGAAGCCCATCCCATTCTTCATCTTCCATCTTTACCTAACTTGAACAACTTCCTTACTGGTTTCTAATTATCCTTTCTTTTCCAAACTGAATTTAGACAACATTTGAAAGGAAACCTAATCTCCTAACTCAACACAAAGGTGTCCAGTATGTGGCAATTATTTCATGATTAAGTGTGCAGAAGTCAATATTGCAATTTTACTGGCTGTAAGTGCCCAGGTGTTGGCTGCAGGATGCTGCAGGGTGGCCTCTGTGAGGAGAGGCCGGGGCTGTCCCGTGCCGGACACAGCCAGTTCCAGCTGGCTCCAACCCACCCACCACAGGGCACGGCTGAGCCCCTCAGACAAGATGGTGGCGCCTTGGGGAAAACATGTTTAAGAAAGGACAAAAAATGCCACACAGACAGAGTGAGGAGGGGAAAAGAAGAGGGAGAAACAGCAGAGGGAACACCAAAGTCAGAGGAGGAGGAGGTACTCCATGGCACCAGAGCAGATATCCGCACTGCAGCCTGTGGAAGACACCATGCTGGAGCAGCAGGATATTTCCTGAAGGACTGCAGCCTGTGGAGAGCCCATGATGGAGCAAGGGAAATGTGTGAGGAGGAAGGAGCAGCTGATAGGAGCAGTTATGGACTGACTGCAACTCTCATTCCGCATCCCCCTGCACCACTCAGGGGTGGGGGTAGAGGAATTGGGAACAAAAGACATAAGTTGAGCCTGGGAAAGGGGGGAAGAAAGGTGGTGTTTTAAGATTTGTCTTTGTTTCTCACTACCTGGAATCTATTTTTATTAGCAATAAATTACATTAATTTTCCCCAAGTCGAGTCTGTTTTGCCTGTGACTATAATTGGTAAGTGATCTTGCTGTCTTTATCTCAACCCATAAGCAATCTCATCCTATTTTCCCCGCATCTAATGAAGGAGAGTGAGTGAGCAGCTGGGTGGGCATTTGACTGTTAGCCAAGGCTAACCCACCATAGTAATGCATAAGTAACTCCCAATTCACAGCATCCCTTTTCTCCTTCCCTCATTGTAGAGTGCCTAAACACAGGCGTAGACTGTAAAAACAATTGTAATAGAAATACTAATACTAATATTAATGATAATAACAAAAAATACATTGCTGCTTCTCTGCTGAAAGAATCAGATACAAGTCAGATAGATATTGATAGGGAATAATATTCTCCTGCAGCATTTCTCATTGCTCTTTTACTTTTCTTCAGAGAAAACAAATACTTGTAAACCCCTTTTTTCTCAAATAAAAGTAAAAGATTATTTTAAAAGGCACTTAAAATAGTTCTATTTTTAAAAGTTAAGATTAGACAATTCCTTGCTTTTCGTCATCTATCATAGATCAATAATAGGTGTGTGACATTTGATATAAACAGCAGCAGCAGATAGAAATATCAAGTTCACTAAAGCACATCTTTGAGGATGTGGCAATCAATAAAGGGCAGAACTCCCTTCTCCTTCGTTCTGCAAGATGTTACCACGTGAATGAACTTCTTCCCAGTGCGTGCTAAAGTCATTATATTTGACGCTTAACTCAGTGTACTGCTGCCATGCTCTACCATTTAAAGTCAATCTGTAGATCATATTAACAGCTGAGTACTTTTTCCTTTCGTAGCACAGATTTATTTTTATCTGTTAAAGAGAACAAAAGTAAAGGGCCGGTCTTTTTGCCACGAAAGCTATAGTTACATAAAAATAATGTTGATAATTTCCAACATACAAGTAAAAATTCAGGAGTATTTTTTTGCAATGTAATTTTTATGGCCATATAATAGGAAAATCTAGAAAATTTTCAGATATGGTTGTGTCACACAATTATTTGGAATAACATAAATCTGTATGATACAGAGAGTCTCTTTTAAGTGTATATGCCAGAGGAAAGTGTGTAAACTTAATTTCATTTTTACTTACAGTTTCCCCATTAGAATAAAATTTGTTCTGAAATGAAATTATATGAAAAAAGTTAGTGTAAAGGTTCAGTGTTCTTAGGGAACGCATGCTTCACACATTGGAGACTTATTAATAGAAAGCTAATAAATAGCTACTGTAGTCTTGGAGGCAACTACATTTTAAGTTATGAAAAGATTAGTATTTGTTGGATTGAAACTGTCAACTAGATTTTTTTTTCTTCTTGATTTTAAAAATGAAGGAATGAAGACACAATCTTGAAACAGTAAGTGACAATTTAAAAAAGTTTCTGGAAAAGATAAAACTTTTTTGGTACTTTTGGTTCCTTGGTGCTTCTAACTTACGCTGTAGAAGAGTACTATGTCTTCAGCATTATCTCCTGTAAACTTTAGAATAGTAGTCTTACATAGCATATATTGCATACTAGTTACGTTACTTATATCAGCCCCTCAAAGAACAATTCAAATAAACCATCCCAACTTCTGACCTCTCCTGTTATCTGCATGTAAAAAGCACCATCCTTTCCTGATTTTTTTAAACTTCTAGGTTAGTGTAAGTGTCCATTTCACATTTAATGTTTTAACACCCACACCTGTTGCTGATGTGGGAGAGTTCAGGCACTCTTTCTCTTCCAGTCTGTGCGCAACAGGGTTGTTAACAGTAACAAGGCAGAAAAGACGATGCTGTTTCCAGATTGAGAGGAACTACTGACCTCGTTTCATCCTATGAAACTCTACAGTCATGGCAAGTCCTACTGTAGCTACCAATGTATGTTAAAAATTGATAAAGGCATCAAGTTAAAAAAAAAAAAATATACTAAGGCTAACACCCTCCAGACTTCCATTACTCTTTAACTATAAGAAAGGTATGAGGATGAAGGAGATGGACTCTCCAAAGCCTCAATACAGATCATTACTGTTACACAGCACCAATTGTTGATTTGGGAAAACAAAGGCATGTTACTAAAAAGGAAAACTCTGGCATTCCAATCTTTGATATTGCATGAAAACAGATAATATTACCCTTTCTATGAACTGATAAACATGCATTTAGAACCAGATGAGAGTTTTGTGAACACCCTCTTGTTGTCTCCCTATCATTTTTTTTCTATCTCTACTTTCCCATCTGAATTCTATCTATTTGTATCCATCTGTTCCTTTGCCAACTGTAATACTTCCATTGCTTTTCTTTGGTGTGACAGGCATTCATGATAATCATGGTACCCCCTATTCAAACTTTGCACTTTCAGTTAAACTTTCTTCAATATGCATGACCATAAAGTAATGCAAATAGCATAAATATTACCACAATGAATAAAACTTTATGTATTCTTCAGCTGCATTTCCTTTTTTCACAGATTTCTTCTACTGTTTTTTTCTGAACTAACAGGATACAGTGGTTTTTTTCCCTCTTCTGCCACTTTTCTACCATTAGTTTTCTTCAAACACAAGACTTGTTCATTCACATATATACTGTTAAATATCCCATTTGTGCTGCTGCTTAGCATCATCCAAATACTTCTGTAGAATAGTCCAACATGTCCCATATGATAATGTTCCCTTTGGTGTCACTTTGAATGGTCTTATAATTTAACTAGCATGCTCCTGCTGTTACACTCCTTTATCCCAAGACTGATCTTTAAATAATTCCAGCAGTGACTTTATGATGTTCTAGTTGTCACCCACAGTTCTTTTCTTCTTAAAATCCCTGTACTATTCATCTTTTTTCCATTTTAACTAATTATTTCCTGTGTAACATCAGATAAGCTGCTTTACTGAAATTCGGGTAGAATAAATCTGCGGTGTGTCTGTCTTTTATCTAGAAAGCCATCTGTCCCTTTTATTATTTGTTCTAGCTGCACCTTAGGTTTAGGAAGCTGCTTAAAAAAAGGAATGTTATTTGTGTTCCCAACTGAAGGATAGCAACTACCGTATCCTATTACTGTGGGGAGTCTGAGGGTAACAAGCAGGTGACATTCATGCTTAGAGACAAAGATGTTCCATTAAGCCCTCATGGCTGAAATAGTATTGTGACCTCAAAATGTAATAATGCAACCTGATTATACCAAAGAACCGTGTCAACTGGACTAAGTTTTTTAAAAAAAAGTTCTTCAGATAATTGTTTTTCTGAATTTCTGACAAATTCAGC
>NW_009194529.1:0-3136 GCF_000690835.1 Fulmarus glacialis | reverse complement strand
ATAACTTTAATAATTAAAAGTTTTTTTCAGACTGGATTATGATGCACATCTTGACACAATCCTTTTCAGGTTTTAGGAAAGATTTTTATATAATATAGCATTTTCATTTTAAATTTAAAAATGTATTTCAGTGAAATAACATTCATTTCTGTGTGCCCTGTTTTGCCAAATTCAGATAGTATCCTTCTCCATTTGTTTGAGCAGGAAAATAATTGATAATTGACTTACACAGGCTATACAAGTGAGCTTCAAAAGCATAGGTAAGCATAAAAAGGTTCAATACATTAAGAACTAATAAGAAGTTACTTACAAATCAATCATCTCAGAGCCTAAGGAGATCAGAATCTAAAAATTTTTATTTTTTATTTCCACCATAAGCTTAAAGAAAAATACAATTTTCATCCAATTTTATGTCAAAATGTATCACTTTTTTCTGCTTAAAATGGCTTTAACTGGAAAACCAATGAAGCAGACCATGGAGGTATGGAAGATCACAAACAGAATAGTTTCCAGCATTAAAACACAAAAGAAGAGACTGTATTTTTTCAAGTATTTAAGAAGCTTACATTTGAGATCTTCTGCATACAGTATCCCTTTAATGTGAGGTGCCCAAAGCAGTGTGGGAGATACACACATAGAGTAGTTTCTAACCATTTCACTTCAAAGATAGTCTAACCCTGCTGCATTTTGTTTATTTACTTATTTAATTCAGTGCAGAAGAAAAGAAACATAAGGAATAACCAGGAAAAGACTCCTCAGAACTTCCATACTAAAATAGCTTCTCCTTTGTTAAATGTTAAAGCCAGCATCTTGTTTCTCATTGAGACATTCATTTCTAATATCCCTAGAATTTCTTAAAAAAAAATAAAATCCATAAATGTTTGCCTATTTCAAAGCAAAACCTCAGATGAGGAATACAGCATATGTCAGTTGTGTGGAACAGCAGTGTAGTAAGAATAGCACCAGAGAGTTGAAAGGTTTGGTCCTTACATATGTTTTCAAGTTTCAGTTCTTGGCATATGGGATGTTTTTTAAAGATGGTTATTCAGATTTAAAAAAAAATAAAAATCAGTATTATATTTGCTATTTGCTTCAGTGAGACCATTGCTTTTCAGTTTTCAGTGGTGTTTCATTCCACCTTTCCACCTTTCTGAGGCACAGATAACATCTCTTTTCATTTAAAAGTGTTCCATGTAAGTAATGCAAAATTCAGGTAAGCATTTATTAACTGAGAAGCATTAAATACATGCTCAGCTGTGCAGAAGACACATACCTGGAATATATATATACATAATCATATGCAGCTCTTCATAATTTTAGATCTATATTTTCAGGGTTATTTGTCTAGATCTTGTCTCTGATAGTTTGCTGCATGGCTCATACACTATTGAAACCAGATTCTTTTAGAGTAACAGGGTTATTAAAGCAGCTTTGTCCATTTGATCTACTCTGGAACATTTCAATGCCACTGTGACTTAGTAAGAGAAAGCAATGACAATTAAACTTCAGTGGTTTCAGATGGTTTCACAACATAAAACTAAATCCTAATGTCATGGATGAGAAGTAGATCATCTGAGTATATGATACCATGAATTAAATAATATCATATTAATAATTAATGCATCCAATAAGGCCTATTTAATCCAGAGTTACTCTGCAAATAGGACACAATGGTAATATGACAAACTCATAAAATTATTTAACACTTTTAAAGCCTGTAGTTTTAATTAATTGGAGAATCAATTTTAAAAAAATATATCTGCGTATTGTCATAATGATGGGAAATGGGCCTCCTGCTGCTGCTACAGAAAGGTACACAATCTCCTATAGGTCTTGTAACATAGTTTTTTGTGGGCTAAATTAAGCTCCTTGTTTAACTGTTATATTCAGTCATTCTTACATTCAGTGGAAAGAGTCTGACAATCCCAGAAATCAATTCAGCCTACTTATCTCAAGCCTGTATCTTAGGTGTGATAAGCACAGTGTGATAAAAAGGATTTTTGAGAGTTTATCCAACTGTATAATCAAAACTGTATGATTTGCAACTGGAAGAAATGGGGTGGGCAAAATTTAGTGGGTTGTTGAATTATGTAATAGCATAGTCTACCATGAAAACCCAATAATCTTAATAAGTCCTTTTTTCCCCTATATACTTTTTATCCTAAGTTTTATTAACTATTTTTTTAATGTCCTCAACATTTACTTTCTCATTCCATCCCACACCTGCAGCTGCTTCTCATCCTTTTGTCCTTGCAGTTCAGTAGCAATAAAGTATGAGGAAAATAATATTCCAGAAATTTGCCTTACTCCATTGCTCCCACCATGCCCAAGGGATTCTTTACCGACTATCCTCATTTGTCTACAGGGGGATTCATCTTCCCCCTTAAGATACCAAAAACATAGGAGTCAGAATCTGAGTCAGAGTCCTCAGGTTTCATATATAGTTACTTAGGGCACTTTTTTTCTGCTGTCCTAACATAAATGTCTGAAATAAGTAAGACCAATGATATCCTAAAAGTACATATTTCTTCCATTGACCGTAAGGTGAGCTTAGGATGATTGGCTCAGTTGTAGATGTCTATATAAAAATATCTGAAGTTTGGTGTGATGAATTCCTCCCTCACCTCTAAATTATCACAGTTCACACCATATTCTTTTTAGCCACATAGCTAAAAGCAAGTACTTTAAAAGTTATAAGCAACAAGTAATACATGAGATCACATTACTGTAAAATAAGTGCCACATTAAAATTTTAAAAAGTGAAAGTTATAAAAGAGAAACTTAGAATCTGAACACAATTAGAATTACAGGTTTAATGCAGTCCGATTGGTTTGACAAGAATCAAATTTCTGTTTATTTCCTGTGTGAAGGTAGTTGTCTTCAGACAAAGAAGGTTTCATGGGTCAATGTTTGGCTGAAGCAAGGTACAAAATGCATATAGAACAAATCTTATCACTGGGTACATGACTATATTAGATGGATAAACTCAGTTGATTAACTAGAACTGACATATACAACATGTAAAAGTCAGATGAGTCAACTGACAATTTATCCTGAATTGGTTTATACCATACACACTGAAATTTCAGGTCTATATTCTTAAGGATTTGATATAAATATTAAACAAAAATAATAT